>NC_084575.2:12408066-12620566 GCF_033978685.3 Nerophis lumbriciformis
TCCATAAAAGTTATGAACAGAATCGGTGACAAAGGGCAGCCTTGGGGGAGTCCAACCCTCACTGGAAACGTGTCCGACTTACTGCCGGCAATGCGGACCAAGCTCTGACACTGATCATACAGGGAGCGGACCGCCAAAATCAGACAGTCCGATACCCCATACTCTCTGAGCACTCCCCACAGGACTTCCCGAGAGGCACCATATTCTCATTCATTGACAATACACGAGTAAAAACGATTGCAAATGTCATGGTTGACTTTAAAGAGCCGTTCGGAAGAGTACGGTCACATCCCTACCAGGCAAAGACCAACAACAGCTGACTATTTAGTTGTGTGTTTGACAAGGAGTGAGAAAGGAGCACACTACAAACTCCTACAAAGTTTCACAGGCTAAGCGGCCGAGCGTTGCTCGCCATTTTGCACCACTTTTCCCTTTTACACTTGTGTGTGTGTGTGTGTGTGTGTGTGTGTGTGTGTGTGTGTGTGTGTGTGTGTGTGTGTGCGTGTGTGTGCTCAATGCAAAATAAATTGGTTCTGGTTAGCTAGCAGCATCCAGTAAAGATTGGTTGTACCTTCCAACTAGGGTTGTACAGTATACCGGTACAAGTACAGTACCGCAATACTAATGAATCATATTCGGTACTATACCGCCTCTAAAAAGTACCGGTCCCCCCCGGTATTGGTATCGGATTGATACCCAAATGTGTGGTATCACCCAAAAACTAATGTAAAGTATCAAACAACACAAGAATAAGTGATTATTTCATTTTAACATAAGTGTAGATAGAACATGTTAAAAGAGAAAGTAAGCAGATATTAACAGTAAATGATCAAGTAGATTAATAATTCATTTTCTACCACTTGTCCTTAATAATTTTGACAAAATTATAGAATTGAAAATGACATAATATGTTACTGCATATGTCAGCAGACTAAATTAGGAGTCTTTGTTTGTTTACTTACTACTAAAAGGCAAGTTGTCTTGTATGTTCACTATTGTATTTAAGGACAAACTTGCAATAAGAAACATATGTTTAATGTACCCTAAGATTTTTTTGGTAAAATAAAGCCAATAATGTAATTTTTTGTGGTCCCCTTTATTTAGAAAAGTATCGAAATACATTTGGTACTGGTACCAAAATATAGGTATCGGGACAACACTACTTCCAACAACACCAACAGCAGCAGCTGAGAAACCTTTAGGCTTTCTGGCACTATACACGCTATTGTATTGTCACTATTTGATCAAATCCTTTTGCAAGTGGAGAAGACCATGTGTGTATTTTTATTGCAAGTAAAGCAGTCAGATGTTCTGGCATCTCCTCGTGGAGTAGAGTGTTTGTGGCTGCGTATTCCTCGTCAGTGAGTTCCAGAGATCAGCAGGAGTGTTTGTCTGCTCCCACTCAACAGGAACATGAGCAGCTCCTCTGCTCTTCTCTGCAAATAGAATCTCCTTTCTCAAGGTCTCCTTTCCCAAGAACACTTTGAATAGGAGAAGAAGATTGTCCGTGTTTGCTGAAAAGCTTGGGAGGCACTGGGCGGACCAGAAGAAAAGGCTGGTTTTCATATCCTCAATTATCCAAGGAGGGCGGATGTCGCAATGTTAGCAAGCTGCTGTGGAAACTGAGAATTTGCAGCTGAAGATTATAGCTGGAACTGTCGTTTGCATCACAGCATGACAAAGCTGGAAAGCAGGCGCAGCAAAGCCAGGATCACAGCGTTTTTAAAGAATGATGTTATGAATGATGAATGAATCAGTCACAACAGCCATGCAGGATCGATGTAATAGAAAAGACAGAAGAGAACCAAACTAATGGTCATTATGAGTTTTCTTGACTTGTATGCACGGCGGTGTGATTGTCATGTTTTATTTTGAGCATTCAGCTTGTCAAATAAAAAAGTGTCATTTAATCGCAATAAAAACTATAAAAGTAATCAGAGCGCGGACCTCCGCTAGGCCCAATAGTCCCAATAGTAAAGAAACCTTTAAAAACAAATCCTATACATACGGTGATCCTGATCAGCCCCAAAACCTAATCACTTGTTCCTTATGCCATTTCTGACATTTCCTGAAAGTTGCATCAAAATGTGTCCATAACTTTTCAAGCTATATTGCTAACAAAAACAACCCCAGCGAATATATAACCTCTTAGTAATTAATGGAAGTATAAATTACATTTTCATGTCTCTGCGTGTTTGTTTTCTTTGTGTCTCGCGTCCGAACAAAGTGAAGCTTCTTGTCGGTCATCCACTCTCTTTGTCCCTGTGGGTGGAGGCGGGCACACTGACATACACACACAGAGAAGTTTAGCCTCGTAATGTAAACAATGTAATGTAGTAGAAAAAATCTAATCACTTGTTTCTTATCCCGTTTGTGACATTCCCAAATGCTCCTGTATCTAATTGAGTTAAGTTGCTTACTAACTAACAGATTACATAACCTCCTGGCTGAATGGCTGTCAATTTGTGGTATGTGAATTTCCGAGAAATAGGGACACTATTTATTTTATTTTGTTTTATATTATGTGTATTAAAAGTCTTCATAAAGCACAGCTTTCACACAAACTTATAAACACGTCCTATGTTCCTAAAACACTTCATACACTCTAAAACCTACATCATTCTGACATCAAATATTCCATTGGTACTCAAATCTCATACTCGATAGTACTTCAAAATAAAATAACTTTACGATTAAAGTACTCAATGGTACTTTCAAATTAATAATAATTTAATGTATTAGAAAAAAGCTTAGATACATATTATTTTGCTTCGATTACCGTATTTTTTGGATATTTTGCTTCGATTACCGTATTTTTTGGAGTATAAGTCGCTCCGGAGTATAAGTCGCACCGGCCGAAAATGCATAATAAAGGAGGAAAAAAACATATATAAGTCGCACTGGAGTATAAGTCGCATTTTTTTGGGAAATGTATTTGATAAAATCCAACACCAAGAATAGACATTTGAAAGGCAATTTAAAATAAATAAAGAATATTGAACAACAGGCTGAATAAGTGTACGTTATATGATGCATAAATCAGTGTTTTTCAACCTTTTTTGAGGCAAGGCACATTTTTCTCATTTAAAAAATCCGGAGGCACACCACCAGCAGAAAACGTTAAAAAAAATGAAACTCCACCAGGTCGTCATGCCTTATTTTGAGTTTGTTAGTGTTTTCCTGTGTGTAGTGCTTTAGTTCTTGTCTTGCGCTGTTATTTTGGTGGCCCTTCCTGTTTTGTTAGTGTTTTCCTGTAGCAGTTTCATGTCTTCCTTTGAGCGCTATTCTGCGCACCTGGTTTGTGTTAGCAAGCAAGGCTATTTACATTGTTGCTGTCCTTATTTGTGTGGAAATTGTTGACGTACTTTGTGGATGCAGTAAGTTTTTGCTGTCGTCCAGCGTTCTGTTTCTGTTTACTTTGTAGCCAGTTCAGTTTTACTTTCGTTTTGCATAGCCATTGCCTTTCCCATTCGTTAATTTTTGGTTTAAGCATTACATACCTTTTTACCTGCACACTGCCTCCCGATGTGGTCTGCATATTGGGATCCCAACAAACCATCCTCGTCTCACCCGACACTTTACGACTTTTACAAAGCAATTAACTACCCGCTGCCACCTGCTGACATGGAGTATTACGTGGTTACCCTGCCGAGTTTTACACAGCACAGACACTAAGCAACGGCACATTATTTGCAGATTATAATTATTGATTTGCAAAAAATATTTTTTGGACCAATTAGGTGTAGTTGCATAATTTCCCACGGCACACCAGACAATCTCTCACGGCACACTAGTGTGCCGCGGCACAGTGGTTGAAAAACTCTGGCATAAATAACCAACTGAGAACGTGCCTGGTATGTTAACGTAACACATCATGGCAAGAGTCATTCAAATAACTATAACATATAGAACATGCTATATGTTTACCAAACAATCTGTCACTCCTAATCGCTAAATCCCATGAAATCTTATACGTCTAGTCTCTTACGTGAATGAGCTAAATAATATTATTTGATATTTTACGGTAATGTGTTAATAATTTCACACATAAGTCGCTCCTGAGTATAAGTCGCACCCCCGGCCAAACTATGAAAAAAACTGCGACTTATAGTCCGAAAAATACAGTAATCGTTTAATGAGTGTAACTTATAAAAACCCTAATGGATGTATTACTCAATTGCTAAAAAAAAATAAATAGCTGCAACTATTCTTCATTTTTAAAAAGGTTTAGAAAACGTTATACCTATAAAGTATAAAAAGAAAAATATTACTTATTAGTATCAACATAGCTTTTTCATGTTACATTATATCTGATTTACATGACGATGAAATATTTAACATAAAAGTAGTTCAATAATTAAGCATGTTTATTGTTTAAATACCGGTAGTTGAATTGCATTGTCTTTATTTAAAAGTAGTTCAATATTTAAGCATGTTTATTGTTTAAATACAGGTAGTTGAACTGCATCGTCTTTTAGTACAATAGAGGTGCACAATGATTTTTGTAATCACCAGAAGAGCAGCAAGCAGTTGCATTGTGTTATAAAAAAAATAAATAAGGAATAGTATTGTGCAAATTCACTTTGGATATTCTGAAGGTTTGCTACTCTATTTGTATCTTGTGGGAGGTTTGGCGTCGTAAAGATAACCCTGTTGCCCTAACAGTACTAACCAGTGGATAAATCCAGAATTTGGCGCCACAATGGAGCAGCCTCATATATGATCATGTCTGTGATTTGTGTTTCCCAATTTTACACTATGTTTTCCTACCACCGCAGCTTGAACAAAACCATTTTTTTCTCCTCTTTCCTCTTGACAGAGTTAAAGTCAACCGGCACCGCTCACCACTTCTCCTTTTTGCTAAACTCCAGCGACTATAGAATTCTTCGCATGGACGAAGACCACGACCGCATGTATGTGGGCAGCAAAGATTATATCCTGTCTCTGGATCTGCACGACATCAACAAGGAGCCTCTCATTGTAAGGCCTGTCATGCAAAAGCAATAAACTTAAGTTCTGATGCTCAGCCTGTCTATTTTTTTTACTTTTTTTTTTTTTTTTTCAAGATCCACTGGCCTGTTGCCCCGCAGAGGAAGTCTGAATGTGTCCTTTCTGGAAAAGACACCAATGTAAGTATTTTATAAATATACAATTATCTTTTTACTTTGACAATTGTTTTAGATCAGGACTTTTTAAAGTGTGCCTCTCCCCCTCAGAGAATAACATTCCATTGTAGCCTAATTGCATATGTGTGTATTTCTGTTCAGCACAAATTATTTACTCACCGCAGGGACTAAAACCTACTTCATTTTCTCTTGGACATAAGTGCAGTTTGCTTAACACTGTTAAAAATAGATGTTTTTCTTTATTTTTTTCAAGCTGCTCAGCCTCCCCTTATGTTTGATATGACTCGATAATGCATTGTGTGATAGTGCTTTGGTTATATTCAAATGATAGAAAAGTTCAAAAAGTCATGAAACACACAAAATTCATCACACAATAGTTAAAATGTTAAATAGCATAAATAAATAAAAATACACCGCCACTTGGTATTATTTGTATGATAGCTTTTCGTGTAAAACATCTGGACTTTAACAAATAGATTTGATTCACTATCACTCATAAACACTTTATATTGGGATTGTCTGTGGATTTAGCTTGTTGTTGAAATACAAGAAAAGACCAACCACGAGTGCTTATTGGTGGACATGTACCGTATTTTTCGGACTATAAAGCGCACTTAAAATCCTTTCATTTTCTCATAACTCGACAGTTCGCCTAATGTATGGAATAATTTTGGTTGTGCTTACCGACCTCAAAGCTATATTGTTTGGTACATGGTGAAATGAAAAGAGTGACCAGTAGATAGCAGTCACACATAAGAGATACGTGTAGACTGCAATATGACGCAAGTAAACAACACCAAAATTGCATATGTTCCATTGAAAATATAGAACATTACACACGGCGTGTTTCAGTACGACTAGGGTAAGCTTTGAAGCCGCACCGCTTAATGGATTGTGCTGTGCTTCAACATACGAGTATTATTATGGTGTGTGTATAAGGTAAGACATATTATCTGGCGTTTTGTTTCGCAATATTATGCAAAAGCAACTTTTCTTACCTGCTGGTACCTGCTGATCTGTATTTGGGATCTGCATAAGTCCTGAAAATTTGTGCGCGTCCGCCTTTGTAGTCCGTACCAACGACATAGACTATAAGCTTCTTCTTTTTTTCTATCTTCTTTTTATGGGACATTCATCCTCCGCTGTTGCCATTTCTAATATAAAGTAGTGTAAAGTTCTTACTTATATCTGACAGTAAACTCACCATGAAAGCGCTAAAACATACCGGTGTAGTGAGTTTATATCATTCATCCAAGGAACTTTAGTTATTAGAGAGTTCCGGTCAGACGTTTTTTCACGGGACACGTTTCCGGCGTTGTTATTGCACTAGTGAGCCACGGATGAGGAGATGCTACTCTGTTTTTGAGTAAAGTCTGAATGTCATTAAAACAGTTAGCTCCATCTTTTGACACTTCTTGCATGCTACAGCAAAGATGACGGGGAGAAGACGCTGCCGAAGGTGAGCCACGTAAATAAGACCGCCCACAAAACGGCGCATCCTGAAGCGACTGTCAGAAAGCGGCTTGAAGAGGATCAGTAAAACATAATCTATGCAACATTTTGACCAAATAACCACCATTACATTTTATGTAGACCACAAGGAAGTGTTTTCAATTTAGAAAAAAAAGATAATAATAATATGACCCCTTTAATGCGCCCTATAATCCGGTGCGCCTTTTGTATGAAAATAGACCTGACGAGACCCGCTCATCGGCCGTGCGCCTTATAATCCGGTGCGCCCTATGGTCCGGGAAATACGGTAGGCCTTTTTACTCTGCCAGTCAATCCCGATTTTTTTCCCTATATGTGACCTGTATCGGATTTTTTCTTGTCAACATTGCACTTCTGAATTTTTCAAATCCGACCCAAGCCTCTTTCACATGGAGATATAAATCAGATATGTATGCGATGCGACTGCAGTGTGCATGCTCTGGTCGCATTCATTTGACCAGAATGTCATCAAAAACTGATAAGCGTTAATATTTCGCCAAAATAGACGCTTGCGAAATAAATAATTGACAAATGAGCAGCAGTTTTAGGAATTCACGTGTACATTCCACCACTCCTGTTTATGTCTCCGACTGCATGCTCGCCAACACGCTCTTCGGGAGCAGACGTCGTAAATGTCTCAAACTGCAAAAGGCCGAAATGCTTGCTGTCGTCCTTTCTAATCTTCTGCACATTATATTCGTTTTCACAAAATGCTGACTTTGATTGCACAGAATCTTTGAAATTTCCAAAAATGTGCCAGTACTGTAGACCGACTACAATTAGAGCCATGTTTACTTGTAAACACTGCTGCAGGTGTGACGTCATGTCTGCATGTGGGTTAGTTTGCATTCACATTAGACATCACATTTTTTTTGTAATTTGAGCGACTACATAAAAAGATTGGATTTGACAAAAAGTGTGAAGGTATTCTTAGATGTTAACTGACTGTCTAGCTTTGCACAAGTAAACTCGCTGCAGGACTGTTTGTGTACATTATATCACACATTTTACATGCAAGCATATATCATCACATATTTGTTTGTTTTTTTATGATATCGGACCAATATCCGATATTAATGTTGAATCGAGATGCCCCTCGTTATGATGTACAGTATGTCTAATTCTTCATCCTTGGGGTATTTTGACACATACATGCTTAAAGTATAAATAATTAATACAATATATACATTTATTGTCTTTGTCCAATAACAAAAGTACTTTACGACAGGCCGTTTGGCTGAAAAGTCATTGACATCTCACAATTGATTGAATTCATTACTGCTTACTGCACCGCCGTCATCAACAAGAGTCTGGGCTGCTTCCTAAGTGCCACTTCACTGTCTCACGCTCGTCCTCCATGACAGTAGCAGCAGCATTGATTGCTGATTGCAAATAACTGCTATCAAGGAACAGATCCTGAAAATGTGCCATTGCTATATAGCCAACATAGGGTGTGGGAATACAGAAGGCATGTACATTAATAAAGTGAGATCAAATGCTGGCTGAAAAGTAGAATGTCCAGTCTTGATGTGGTCCTAAATCCAATTATCCAGATTATCAGATAAGTTTTAACATCTGTTGTGCTTTTGTAAGATCGCAGTATGTTTTGTTCCTTTGGATCGTGAATAAAGTGTCAGGATAAAATCTAGCTCTAAGGTACCTCAGCTTGCACAGGGAGCCAATTAATTATCATGTCATCATTTTAAATTGTCCCGTCCAAAGAAGAAAAGAAAAAGTAAAAAGGTGTTAGCCTTTAAAAGCTTACAGAGCTCTCTGAAGTGTAATCAGCACATGCAAACACACTAATCTTGCCTCAGTATGTGTAGCATGGAAGTTAATCATTGAAATGCATACAAAAAGCAGATCCTTGGCTTTGAGGTAGTCCACACGCCCACACACACTTTTCATCTGCGAGGTGGATGGTGGGGGGTTGGGGGGGGACAAGGCTAGGCTAATAATCCCGGTCCTCCCTGCTAGCGGAGTGCAGGCTGCTGTTTATTCAACTGGAATGTTCATTTGTGTGCGCTCACTGACCCGTTGCTTCCCTCTGCCTCTGGCTACTTGGTATCGGCCTCCATCTGTGCGATCACGTGGGCTTGTACGAGAGACTGTGTGTGTGTGTGTGTGCGTGTGCGTGTGCGTGTGCGTGTGTGTGTGTGTGTGCGTGTGCGTGTGTGTGTTTGACATTTCATCAGTAAGCAAAGAAACAGCGTTAGCTTACGGGTAGACAACCTGGCAATCTTCACCTGCTCTTTAGAGGTAGACAGATGATGACAATTCAGAGGCAATTCAGAGGAGATGTCGGTGCAGGCGGTGAGGTCAAAGGCAATCATTGCCGCTGTGCTTCTCTGTGGGGGAGCACAACTGTAAGCCAAATAATGCGCACACACACACACATACCACACACACTCGTCTGAAGAAACATGCAACTAATGCATCTGTTGTGTTGCTATGATGTGAAAAAATGTCTCATCCCCCGCCCATGGTACCATCTTTGTTTTTAAAGCCCCCTTTCTTTTTCACCACCTGTCACTTAGCTGACACACATAAAAACAGTCAAAGGTCCCAGTAACGCTGCTACGCTCTGCAGCGTTTTGGGGTTATTTGTTTAGTTTTCCTAGGTTTCCTGTGTTTTGTATTTATTTCGGTTTCAGCGCTGCGGTTTTGAACGCTGATCGACACTCCTGTCCGTGATTGACAGCCAGGAGACACACCTGTCAGTGGGTGTCAATCATGAGGCCTCATATGACCAGTATCGTTATTATTTTGTATTGCTTTGTCATGTACTACATTGCCAAGTGGCCGATACATGCTTCGCACCAAGGAACTGATCTGCGAAAATCCAAAAACCACACGCTAAACAGCATGTGCAAACTATAAAATTGTGTGTACTATTAGTGAGCGTGTTGCAGGTGATCTACTAACCCAGGGGTAGCAACCCAAAATGTTGAAAAAGCCATATTGAACCAAAAAGACAAAAAAAAAATCTGTCTGGAGCCACAAAAAATAAAAGCCTTATATAAGGTTTATAATGAAGGCGACACATGATGTGTCTATATTAGCTATATTTGCCTACTATCTAAGGCTGACGCAAATCTTCGTTGACAGAAATGTTGTATTTTAATTTTTATTCTACAAATTTTTGCAACATTGGAAATCATTGATAAATGGAGGCCTCTCAGAGGGTGCGATAACTTCTGAAATGACTGTCTTAGAATGGCCAAAGGTATAGATGCGTGTGTCCAACTTAAAGGAAACGGCAGGCTGTCTTCTTCTAAATTTACAATCTTTACAAGCTGGGTAACGTTTGCTGTGGTCGGGAACAACATGGCACACAAACAACTATGAGAAATGCAGCCAATATTACATACAGATAATGTGTCATGAGACATGCAAATATAAATTAAATACACAGAGGACATAAGTAAAGGAAATTAAAAATATACCTACAAACAAGGCATAATGATGCAATATGTACATATAGCTAGCCTAAATAGCATGTTAGCATCAATTAGGTTACAGTCATGTATTGACCAAATATGCCTGATAAGCACTCCAGCAAATCAATAAAATCAACAAAGATCACCTTTGTGCATTTACGTACAGCATAAAATGTTTGTTGGAAAAAATTACACAAAGAAGGAGTGGCATAAAACACGTCTTTCTGTGGCAGCATCGGAGAAAGTTGTACATGTGAACAAACTACGGTGAGTGAAGCATGTTTAGTATAAACAGTGGGCTTTCTACCAATTAGGAAGGCTTGTGTCATGTTTGTCCTCCTACAAGAAATATACTTAAAAAAAAAGTATTTTTTTTTCTTCTTTTTTTTCCATTTCCACACATCTCTGAAAGAGGTCCAGGATGCCACTAGGGCAGCGCTAAAGAGCCACATGCGGCTCTAGAGCCGCTGGTTGCTGACCCCCGTACTAACCCCTGGATGCGTCACGGCAGCGGCATCTGCCGTCCGGCAATTACCACCGCCGTTCTGTTGCAGGTCGCCGTGCAGACAAATAGCGCAGACTTTTACGAGAGCTCGCAAAGCCGCGCATAATCATATGAAAAAGTAAACACCGTGGAACGTCTCGAGCTTTGTCGTGCATCAATGCCCACAGGCGAGCGCATTTGAGACAGCATTGACTTGACTAGACTTGTCAAAAAGACAAAATTTTTGCTATGCAGGATGACAACTTTACTTTTTGTAGCAAGCAACAACCCAACAGTAACATCATCCCTGGCGAGCATTGTAAACACACACAATTCCCACAAATTGAGCCCCTGCCTCCCTGGCCCCCGTATCAGCTGGCATTTGACACAGAACCCCATATGTGCAGATAGCTGCCCAGGATATTCCTGTATAATATTCTTTAATTTTGGACCTACAGAATCAGCATTTGGGTCAACAAGGTTAAATTGCATCCGAAAACCTTTGACAAGTTGACTTCATATCCGTCCCCGCCCATTAGGATGTTTAAAAGTGTAAAATATGATCCACTTTGAAGACAGACTATTTCATTTTGAAAGTAAACCAAATATTTTTTTGTGTGTTTGTGCATGACTTCCTGTCCAACACAAGCAGATTTTACCCTAAATAGATCCGCCGTGCTGCAGCAAACGTCAAAAATAAAAGCTCTGCGTATATTTAGCGCATGGACCCATTGTCGTACCGCAAGCTGTGCACATTGACTTGAATAAAAACGGAACCAGTCCGCCGGCGTGGCAGTTACGCAATGCAGCCTTGACGCTTCCTGTTTAAATCAGGGGTAAGACTTTGTGTTAGTGATGGTTATCGTTAGGATATTATCAATACCAATATTGACATTCCTTATTTATACCGGTATTCATCGGTAATTTTATCGGTACTATATGTAATTGGTGTAAATAAAGATGTGAAAAAATATGTTTTACTACCACTTTTATTAGCACAAGAGGTTGTACACCACCAACATCATCTAACATCTCACAACAGGGAAGTCTTTTATCAGCACCTGCTTTTTAAGTCTTAAAAAGTCTGTTTGCAGTACAAGGTGCATTGCAGTTGTTATGTCATCATTTTTATAAAGACCACACATATCCATCACTGTTTCTATTCATTACAATAACACTAAACTGGAAATAATATTTATTTATGGCATTCATGTGCAAAGCACAGACCTATTACATGATATATCATATTAAATATAAATCAATATGATTAATTAGCATATTAGGTGAGTGTGCATTTAAGCAAGATGTGTTTTGATGCGACTCAAACGCGGTGCAATGGAGTGTCGTCGAGCATCATCAACTAGAGACCTGTCAGCGGATTATTATTATGGATTATTCTTTTACTTCCTTTTTTTGAGTGGATTATTATTGGCCTGTGGATTACTAGATCGCTAAGAGGACAGTTGATGAAACGCGGTAGCGGCGGTTTTGAGTAAACGTGTTCAGACTCATACTGACATTAACTGTTTTTCTCGTGCGTGACTTTAAAGGGGAACTGCGCTTTTTTTTAGAATGTTGCCTATCGTTCACAATCATTATGAGAAACAAGAACGCGCATGTCTTTTTTTTTAAGATTTTAAAGATGATTAAAAAAAACGCTTGGAAGATGCGACTAATGTAGCCATTGTAGCCTTCAAAGCCCTCTAAAAAACCTTCAAAACCCTCCAATGTTTTGTATACACGCTGCAAGTATATGTATAATGTAGTAATAGACCTGTTTATAAGAATTTGTTCAATATTTATCATATTTTGGTCTTATTACCTCACTCTTCACCACCTCAATAATTGTGCTGTGGACATTGCATTGCTGCAACATCAACGTAACACCCATCAGACATCTGACTGTTCCCACCCCCACACCCCTCTTATCCCGATCTTCCTGACAATGCTAAAATGCTAAAATGTAAACTATTGTCAACCTGCACATCAATGCAGTTTCTATGCCGCTGGACAAAGCTCAAACAAAATCTCGTTGTTCATGTATGACTTAAGTGTTATTAAGACAATGACAATAAAGGAATTGATTGATTGATTTTAGGCACAGACGGAACTAATTCCTCGGCGCATTGATCTCCGTTTCCATAGCAGCGCACGTCTGACTTATGGCGTCTTCTAATCATGGCAGACTTAGTAACAGACAATGAAGACGACTATTTTTGGACAAATGAGGATTCACAATTGTATCTTTTTGAAGCTAAACATACGGAGAGTTACCTACTGCTTCTAGAAGCGAGCACTAAGGAAGAGGAGAAGTTTGAGCAGACGGAAGCCGAGAGAGTGAGGTGAAAGGGAAACGAAGCTGCAAAATGTGGAATTTGGAGACAAGCTATTCCGACATAAATGGCGTGCTTGCCCCCAAAGAAACCGGAAAAAAACGTCCTTGACCAGCTGGACCAAACATACAACTGTCCATCAAGTGAATCACACTTTATACGCATACGCTGTCTGGCTAGATGTATACGAACAAAATATGAAATGTGGGCTAATACTTTACAGACATGATTGTTCAAGTTTTTCAGTCAGTACAGATTGGTGTCTTATTGCAGTGTTCTGCATTACAAACTTGTGTTTCGTGCGGACACAAAAGCTAGCTTATCTCTTGCCGTAGTTAGCTTTTACAGCTAACACCCAAGCACGCCAATGTTTTACTACGCTAGAAAGAGAGTTCCTCAGTGTTCGCTCTTACAATAACAATGTCACTATAGTTTGGTTATTATACAGGTTACGGATCGTAAATTAAGTATTGTTGACGATTTTTAAATACATTTGTAAAGTGATTTAGAGGTATATTTGATTGCTCTTATTAGCTGCATTGCTAGCCACCAAGAACGAGACGATTTTTATATGTTAAAAAGCGAAGAAAAACAAAAACGTTGCTCTTCTTGTCTCCCATAATGATTGTGAACAATAGGCATAATTCCAAAAAAAGTGCAGGTCCCTTTTAAAGGACTTTTGAGGAGGAAATATTGTTGCTTTGCAATTTTTTGTGTGGTGTTGCTTCCTAATTTGTAATTATTCCAAGCTCATTATGAAATCCTACCCATGTCTTTTTTCTGCGTAGCAGCAAGTGAAGTATGTGACAACGAGTCATAGTTACCTGATTCCACTGTTTCGCCACAGAAAAATGACCAAAAAAACCTCATTTAATTTCAATGCAGTGGGGTGTTTTTTTTTACATTTCTGTTGTTGTTTAGCATAAATGTTAAAACTGGGAGGTATACAGATTTGGTTTTATTTGGTACTGATTTGAATTTGTGCCAATCTGTGTTGTTTGTTTTTCATCTTCCTGAATCCTTGTTGATGGTCGTTCCTCAGGGCGAATGCGGCAACTTCATCCGTCTGATTGAGCCGTGGAACCGCACTCACCTGTACGTTTGCGGGACGGGAGCGTACAACCCCATCTGCACGTATGTGGACCGAGGACGCAGGTCACAGGTACCAAAAATACTTTTTTTTTTACTTTCTTCAACAGCATTATCTGTCAATCTAGCTCAGGTCACAGAGGCTTAATCCTGCTCTTCAATTTCATGCACTCTGCCTCTGTCCTATCTTCTTCTGTCGCTATCGATTTGCACGGTGTCTCGGGCTCCAAGGACAAATTAGCTCCTGTAGAAAGTTCCATTATAGCCAAGATTTGACCCAGTAGTACAATTCAATACGCACATTGTTGTTGACTTTAAAAGAAAACGGACACAACTTCAGATCACTTTTAGGACCTAAAGGGTGGCGGCCTCCAAACAATGGATGTTGGGAGAAACAAGGCTAAAAAATGCAAACTTGGTGTTACTGTTACATCCACCTCTTAAAATGAGGCAACCAAAATTCCAATCAATTCCCCGCTTGTAATCGTATCTCTCCAACTGTTTATGCAGGACTCGGCCTTCTGTTTTTCTGTCCAGCTAAGAGACTCTGAAAACCCATCACTACTGATGGAGCCTCTCATCCATCATCTGCCTCGTTGCTCCGCCCCCATCCTTACTTCTGTCGCCAATGGCCTTGCACGCTTCTGCATGTTTAGTGTCAATCCTTAAATGGGGCGGGGGGCATTTAGCCTGCCTTCATTCAGCATATTGTTATCCTTTCAAGCCCATAAACTATGTCTCCCTTACACTGTGAACTGCTTTTGTTTTGTTTGGGGATTTTTTTACGAAGATTCACTGGACACAATATTACACACACCTTTTATTTTATTCACACTAAATACAAAAGCACACGCTCTGCCTTTACGAAATATAAAATGCTTAATTGCACTCAGATAAGAATTAATCAGTCTCCCCAGCATTTCTCAGGCATTTTCTGTCATTGTTGCAGCCTAAAATGCCTGAAATTCTGACATGAATTTATGAATGTTTTAAATGTTCTATGTAACTGTGACCCCAAAAAGCACAGGATATCAACAAACAACTGTATTGATGTATTACTTGTTTTATAACACACACACACTTAAAAGTAGACACAAGATGGCAGTTAAAAATCAAACTCAGGGCTCCATGTCAAATTACTGTTGTGTTTTAATCCATTATAACTAAGAATAGTAATAATCAATCATAATTACAGAAAGAAACACCACTAAAGGCTTCCTTATTGTCCGCTGTTTGTTCTGTTGTCCACAAGTTGTAGACATTACAAGTATATTCTCAATGTATGTTTTACACTTGAAAAGTGTTTGTCCATCTTAAACATTTATTTATGTTCCAACACATTTAACCCCACAGGTTAAGAGTGTTTGTGAAATGTTGCGAGAGATCCATAGCGCAAATTTTTGTTAGTAAAAGAGGGACGAGAGATTATCATCACACTCAACATGTCTTACATGTAAATGCTGCCTCTTTGCTAGGTCAGCATTGTAAAATAAAATATGTTCTTAATTGTCTTACCCTGGATAAATAAAATGTATATAAATAAATAGATATATACTAGGAAGTAAATGTTTATATACTACATTACCCAGGAGGCTTAGCGCTGGAAACAGGAAGTAGGCCTGAACTACACGTTAGGATGAAAATTGTGCCGTTTGATCAATGAATAGTTGACATATTGTTACACGTTGTTGTTCCTGCTTCATCTAAAAAAGAAACAAACTAAGTTTTGATTATACAGTTTTTGTGCGCGTTTGGGCACCACTCAGAGACAAATTTGATTGGCCAAAATGACGTTGATTGGCCAAAATGTGCGGGAAAGTTTTTATAATAATTTGTGGGGATTGGTTGAATTGGCGCAATTTTGACATTGCAAATTCCTCTAGAGACTGTTCATTGTATCAATACCTGCACTGCATATTTTCAGTAGCTTGTGCTGGTGTACCTAATGTTTTGTCCAGTGACTGTATGTTCGATGTGGAAAAATGGTCCTAAATAGTAAAGTTAACTTTTTGATGCTCTTTCCTTAATAAATAAATGATAAATGGGTTATACTTGTTGCTTGTATAGCGCTTTTCTACCTTCAAGGTACTCAAAGCGCTTTGACAGTATTTCCAAATTCACCCATTCACACACACATTCACACACTGATGGCGGGAGTTGCCATGCAAGGCGCTAACCAGCAGTTGCATGTCTTGTGCATGATGTTTGCATGACAACAAAAACGCCTAACCATCACAGAGTCTTTGCGTGTCCAATTCTTGCCAATCTTTTCACACGTAGGTGTCTTATAGTCCGCGCGGCAAATCCCTTTTTAATCTTTGGCCTGTCACATGTTAGTAATGAGATGGCCAAATGTGCCATATCTGTGTTTTAGGGTTCCTTCTACCTTCAGGCCCCCAAATCTGGAGGGAGAACCAATCGGGCAGCAGACCCCAGCGCTACGTCAGATCTTATGGAGGCCAAGGTGGGCTGATGGGGTTTCGTTTTGTTTAAATAATAAGTCTGGTGCCCACCTGGAGAGCTGATTGGAGAAGTGATGACATGGCTTAAAACACAATAAACTGCCTTCTCAATGATATACCGTATTTTTGTAGGGGTTCAAATGAGAAAATGAAGTGACGGCTTGAATTGCAGGCATAAAAATGTGCAGTAAGCTGGCGTTGTTTATTCGTTCTAAGAGCAAGTAGGAGATTTATTTTGTTAAAGAAAATTTAAACTGCAATATTTTCCCAAAGCAAATGCACTTTGTTTAAACTTTGTAAACGGAACACTTCTTGTCTGATAAGAGCATGAAAAGAACAAATAATTGTAAAAGGAGAACAAAGTCTAAATAAGATGACAATAAAAAGTATTTGTCAGAACAAAGTCCAAATTTGCTGGGAATCTTGTCATAAATGTATTACAAGCATAGGCATTAAAAAGTACGATTACAAGTTGTAATATCATTAACATAGTGTGATATTCACTTGTTAAGATGACATTTTATTTCCTGTAAAATTAACACATATTTGTTTTAGTGATGCATATTATTATTTTACAGTTGGTCAACTATTATTGTGCAAAAGTGCCTTTTTGATGATGTGTTGTGTTTATTAACATTAAATGTATTCAAATCTAAAAAAAAAAAAAAAAAAAAAGGGTACTTAAACGCTTGTTTTGGAAGTTCCTGCCTTTTAAGACATCATAAAAGAAAACATTTCCACATGAACATTATAGCACCTCTGACCTGCCCCGATAGATGAAACCAACTTTGTGCATACACACGGCAATTAATAGGAGCCAATTATGTAAAAAAAAATTTTTTTTAAAAGAATACCGGTCATAAGGCTTCACTACACATCTAAAAATGTATATTTGTTTCAACTTGCCCCTTACAATGTTACTAATCAACATACATTATTGTGCAAAAAAGTATGCATGATTTTTGTGAAAATAACAAATTGTAAAACTAAGTATTATTTACTAAATACTAATTTATGCATCACAAAATAATGCAAACTTGACTCCATCATTAGAGATGGGTACCGATCACATCTGAACTGACACGGTACCTGGGGATTGATACCAGTACTCAACGATACCGATTTTGAGTTATTTTTTGTGTGTTCTTGTGTTAATAGATGTTAATTTGTTTAATAATAAAATAAAATGTTTTGATCTAATGTTTTATTTTTAATCAAACTGTCCAGTTGTTATATTTAGTTTTCTGACACTTATGAGTATCATTCGCAAGTCTGCGTTAATTTCAGCTGGTTGTTGTAGTCAGGATAGTCTTTGCCATTAGGTTGAAGGTGCTAGTCTTTTCTTTTGTGGTTTGATTGTAATGTACATTTTAATTACAGTTTTCAACAAGCGGTGAAAAATGGATGCATGGAAACTTAGAGGTGTTGAAATCACTATGTAAATTTGCTAATGCTAGTTAGTTGCATGTTTATAACCTATCCAATTAATATCAAGCTAGCGCATTTCGAAAAGTGGAGCCTTATTTTTTGAGTGCTTTCTATTAGGTATGTGTGCTTTATTGGCACGGAAAATTACAACATTACTTCGAGGCAGTCTGCTACAAATACAAATATTTGTACGCAGTCTGCAATTGGAATGACAAAATATTTGGAATTATGGTACCGTTTGATTTTACGTGAATTACTACTTGTTGGTACTGACTACGAAATATGTTTGGTACATTCAGAAGCACCGAACCCCTGCCATCATAAACACAAGCTGCTTATAAATATCCTAAGAATGTGCAAATTGTGTTGTGGTTTGCTTCATGAGTAAAGCATCTCTTGGTCAAATATGCAAGTGTACTGCTTGTTGACTCTCAGCAAACATACTCTTCATTGTGGCCAAAGGTGTCAGGTTTGAAACTTTCGGACGTTAATCCTCAGTCGCTGCTGTATTTTCCAGCCTGTCAGCAAACCTACTTTGAAGAGCGGAGCGAATATGCTGGTGGACTCTGCTGTGTTGACGCAGATGTTACAGATGTCCTCTTTTCTTTGCAGGATAATAAGTTCTCCTTTGAGCCACTAGCATCACAAGCGGCGCAAAAGAAGTTCTCAGCATTTTCATTCAGCTTCATCTCGCCGATAAATCGCCTTTGTCTGCTCTGTTTTCTTGCCCTCAGCACATCCAGTAACGGGGTGTTTGCACCTTATCATTTTTAACATTGGGAATTATATTAGACATTCCATTTTGACTTCACACAGTAACGTGGTATTCAGTAAATACAATAAATCTGTTACACAAGACAAAGAAAGTAGTAAGATAATAATTACGCTTTCTCATTCCCCTCGACAGGAATATATTTTCCGTCTCGAGCCAGGAAAGGTGGATTCTGGGAAGGGAAAATGTCCTTTTGACCCCAAGCTGAACAGTGTCTCTGCTTTGATCAGTAAGTAAATGTTGATTTTACTTCATTACATGTGCAGACAACTTTAAGCTGCTAGCTAAGCATACTTTGGATGTATTTCCATATTTAGACGATATTAAGAACCACTACAACCGATTTAAGAAAACAATCTGTTTGAATTGACACTGACAGCCTAATTTCCTGGTAAATAACGACATGGCGAAGTTGGTAGAGTGGCCGTGTCAGCAATCGGAGTGTTGCTGGTTACTGGGGTTCAATCCCCACCTTCTACCATCCTAGTCACGTCCGTTGTGTCCTTGGGCAAGACACTTCACCCCTTGCTCCTGATGGCTGCTGGTTAGCGCCTTGCATGGCAGCTCCCGCCATCAGTGTGTGAATGGGTGAATGTGGTAATACTGTCAAAGCGCTTTGAGTACCTTGAAGGTAGAAAAGCGCTATACAAGTATAACCCATTTATCATTATTTATTTATATCATAACATTAGTGGCGCCCACAGTGGGTTTAAAATGCTTTGTAAAACATGCCTGTAGGGATGTAACAATAAACGGTATAATGATAATCCGCAGTAAAACTTCCCACGGATAGTATTACTGTTTTAAATTAAAATTAACATAAAACCGTGATTGATAACACTTTGATTAACTCACGAACAGGTGACACAGCTCGTTTACTGGAGAAACAAGATAGCACTAGTTGGCTTAAATACTGACATGAATAGAAGATACATTGTTTTTCTCCATTAAAAAACAACATTCCCCAATCTAAACGTGTATAAACACATTGATGTCTGAGAAACTAAGATGTTCAATTGTATACATTAAACCTACAGGTTGTGCTCTCTTAGACAGAAATAGATTATTACTCGTATATATGACAACAGAAAGTAGATTTGCGTGATGTTACATAAATCGGACATGACACGTCCAATGTGCGTTTTTTTTCCTTATCAAGAAAAAAAAACAGTAAAACTTTTACAAATTAAAATAGAAGAAAATATTAAAACACTCAAATAAAAATATTATGGCTCTTAAGTAGCCAGAACAATATTATAATTAGGGTTGTCAAAGTTAACGCGATATTAACGCGTTAATTATACATTTCAATAACGGCACAATTGTTTTTCTATCGGGCGATTAATGCAAACACTTTCTTTTTGACTTTCAAGCTGTGCCGTAGCGGAGGAACTTGGCTGCAGTTCACTTGTAACTGATGAGCCACAAGCAAGCAGAATTGGACAAAAGAATGTCTACATTATGGAAATATCAGGTTCAAAGCCATGGCAAGTTGTTCTCCCGACAAGAGAGGACTATTTTTCGCGCAACATGCCTTCAGCAAACGCCTGCAGAAAACGCCTGCTGCGCGTGCCGTCCCAGAGGTGTATTTTTCTGGCTGGCTGAAATATCGTTTAAATTATTTTCTGTTCTGGTCGAGTCCTCAATTATAGAATGATTAGCAGGCTCAATATGACATTTTATTCATTAATAGAGAAGGTTAAAACATTGTCATACAGCAATATGAAGCCACCCCCCATGAACATTATATGTTTAGGGTACACTTATTAATGATGAAAATGTATACCTATCTGTGATTATCGCGATTCATTTTGAGTTAACTATGAACAAATGCGATCAATCGCAATTGCATATTTTATTCATTTGACAGCCCTAATTAATATATAACAAGGACGTATATTGTGTGGCTATTCATTTATTGTATTTAATTTTTTTAAATAAAACTTGGTTAAAAGTTTGTATAAGTACTTTTTGAGCACATTCAACAATACCATGATAATGATAACTGTGATAATTTTGGTGACAATAACCGTGATATGAAATGTTCATATCGTTACACCCTACATGCTAGAATTGGGCCGATAATCAATAAATCAATTAATCAAAAAATAAATGAAAATTAACTCGATTAGTATGCTGGCATCGAAATTCTTTGTTTTTTCTGTCTCTTGCTTTCTCGTCTTGTCTTGAGACTTGACTCCAGATTTAAAACTTGAGATATGCTTGAGACTTTCAGGACTTACACTGTGTTGTGTATTAGTTCTTGTCTTTGGGTGGTCTTTTGTTGTTGTTATAAGCGGCTCACAGGTGGTGACACTTGACCAGTGACCTCCTTCCCCGTGTTTGTGTGTGTGCGCGCGTGTCTGTGTGTTTGTTTGGGTGTGTTTTCAAACCCAGCTGAGGCAGGAAAAAGTGTAAATCACAGAGCATCAGCTGTGTGTCATCCTTTTATAACTTAAGGGTGGAGATGCACGGAAACCCCCAGTTTTAGACATCAGGATACATTTTTTTTGTTCGTTTTTTATATTTGTGTATTTTGCTAACATTCATTAGAATAGAGGAAGTGGGCAGATAGTATTTTTCTTGCATTTATGCATGAATTTGCCTCCTTCAGGGTTCGTACGGGTGCTTAAAAACCTTGAAAATTTTTGGATTTTAATGTTGTGTTTTCAAGGTTTGAAAAATGCTTGAATTTTGGATGAAGTGCTTATAAATGCTTGAAAATGTTCATCATATTTCTCAGCAGTCTGACTCAATAGCAAATTATAAAATGGTAAAAAATTAAATTAAGTTTCCTTAAAAATGAAAGCTACACGCTTGATCTGTTGGCTTTGCACGAGCCCTTACATGCCAGAGCTGTATATAGGGCTCTGTGTCGCCCCCAAGAGGACAGTGGTGCATCGGTCCATCATGCCGGGAGGTTGTCGTTTTAATGAACATTGGATGGAAATTATTAGTCCATTATTGGACTTGTTTGTACTGTGATGGTCATGTAATGTATAATTTGTAACCTTTTTCACAACTTAGAGCTGAGTTAATATGAATGATTTTGTAGTTTTTACACAACATGGTTGTATGCATTTCTTGCTCTATTATTTTCATTGTCTACTTAACTTGTCTGGCTACCTCAGTGAAAGCCAAAAAAGTTAACTTTTGTCTTTTTGTTAATTGGTTATCATAGCCATAGTTATAAGGCTAGATATGCTTAATTAAAGGTTGTGAAAAAAACTAAATATTTTCCTTTAATTTATTATCCTTATATTAATGTGGAACAGTTTTGTTAATAAAAGAGTGAAATTTAATTTTTGGAGGGTGCGTGTATTTATATGACGTAATACCGTTTACAAGCACAAATACGGTGTGAATCAATCCGTGCTGTTCGATGTCATTGAGCGCTGTAAGTAAGAAAAAGAACAAGAAATTTGAAAAACAACACAAATGGAGACACGTTTGCAAACACCAATAGAATAGTCTACAGCAGTGTTTTTCAACCTTTTTTGAGCCAAGGCACATTTTTTGCGTTGAAAAAAATGCGGAGGCACACCACCAGCAGAAATCATTAAAAAATTAGCAGCCGATATTGACAGTAAAAAGTTGTTGTCGCAATTGTTGGATACGACTTTAAAGCAACCATGCATCACTATGGCTCTTGTCTCAAAGTAGGTGTACTGTCACCACCTGTCACATCACACCCTGACTTGTTTTGACTTTTTTGCTATTTTCCTGTGTGTAGTGTTTTACTTCTTGTCTTGCGCTCCTATTTTGTTGGTATTTTCCTGTAGCAGTTTCATGTCTTCCTTTGAGCGATATTTCCGGCATCTACTTTGTTTTTATCCTTCGTTGTGGGGACATTGTTGATTGTCATGTCATGTCCGGATGTACATTGTGGATGCGGGCTTTGCTCCACAGTAAGTCTTTGCTGTCGTCCAGCATTCTGTTTTTGTTTACTTTGTAGCCAGTACAGTTTTAGTTTTGTTCTGCATAGCCTTCCCTAAGCTTCAATGCCTTTTCTTAGGGGCACTCAGCGTGTGTTTATTTTTGGTTTAAGCATTAGATACCTTTTTACCTGCACAAAAAAGCATTAGACACCTTTTTACCTGCACATTGCCTCCCGCTGTTTCCGACATCTACAAAGCAATTAGCTACCTGCTGCCACCTACTGATATGGAAGAGTATGACACGGTTACTCTGCCCAGCTCTAGACAGCACCGACACTCAACAACAACACATCATTTGCAGACTATAATTACTGGTTTGCAAAAAATATTTTTAACCCAAATAGGTGAAATTAGATCATCTCCCACGGCACACCGGACTGTATCTCACGGCACACTAGCGGCACAGTGGTTGAAAAACACTGGTCTACAGAAACACTGCTTCATTTTGTATGCCCCATTCAGTTAATGATAACTGCTGCTTCAATCTTAGGCTTAGGTTTTTGCAGATTTTCCGTATTTTTCCTACAGACAGCATTTTGTGACCTCAAACAACAAGGCTTTGGATTGATTCACACTGGTTTTTGCCTTTTGAATGGTACTGGAACAACTTGAAAATTTATCTTGAAAGTCCTTAAAAAGTGCTTGACTTTGGCCATGAAAAAGGTGTATGAACCCTGCTCCTTGTGTGTGTGTGTTTGATTGTGTTCTGCCTGAAAAGTCCAAAGGTTTTCACAACAGGAACAGCCTAAAGCACTTTGCACAACACAAAGGGGAAATAAAAGATGAAAATAATAAGAAAAATATTAAAAAGGTGTCACTCATCTTATGACTTGTTCTCCTTTAAAGACAGCTGATTTGAATTGATTGCACGTAGCTTGGCTGCTTTTCCAGATGACACTGATTGCCCTCAGGGGGCGATGGTCATGAGTAAGATCAGCAGGTCTAACCTACAGGTGGCGTCCCAAGTAGATTATCATATAGTCGTCGAGCTTCGCCATCATCACTCACGAGGGAGCCTGCTTATAAATACAAAGCTGCGCTCGGCATGATTTCACTGGAACGTGGCGGCTCTGACGCTACTTTTGAGTGATTGGCCATGTGCTTCACACAATGAGTTATTTACTTTTGTGACTTCACTTTCTTTACGCCCTCAACTGTGTGTGTGTCGGACAGATGGAGAGCTGTACGCTGGCGTCTACATCGATTTCATGGGAACCGACTCGGCCATCTTCCGAACGCTGGGGAAGCAGACGGCCATGAGGACGGATCAGTACAACTCCAGATGGTTGAACGGTAACGTCTTCTCGCAGCCAAAGAGCAGGTTTAAATCATTAGGGGCCAGTAGGGCAGATCCAGCAGATGGTGCTGTGGAGAAATAAGCCTATGAATTATTCCACTATGCCCGAGGTCCTCAGTCTTCGTAGTAGTTCTGTTCTTGTGTTTGTCGGAACTCATAAGTGAGTCACAGCGTACACCAGTTCTTCTCAAATAGTGGGCCGGGCCCCTCTCGAGGGCTCTGTGCGAGGCCAGGTGAAGGCACGAGTGACCGGGGGGAACATGCTTCATCATTGTCATGCAGTATCACACATCAAACACCGCTTCGAAAAACTTTGGATTACAAAACATGCTCATTGTCCCCATAATTCTAAGGGAAAAAAATCTGCACAAATTGTTTTATTCATTTTTGTTTTGTAGGATAATATTGTGCTCCTGAGTTAATGTTGCTTATCAATTTGAGTAGTTTTATTATTTATTGACTTTTTTTCATTTAATTTTTCAGTATTAAATTGTTCAATGTTTATATTTTAAATAGGTTTGAATTGTTTAGTTTTTTAATTTCAGGAAAATTAATGGACTTAAATATTTTCTGTTACAGACTAAAAAACAATGTTAACAGTTATTCTTAGTTAATCTGTATTTTTTATTTTTGTATGTTAAGGATACAATGTTATGTAATTTTATAGACAAATGATACTATTTATAGTTGTGGTAAAGAGTTGGGGAGCGTAAAAGGTTTTCTTCTTCCTCGAGGAGTGTAACAGAAAATAATTGAGAAGCACTGAAGTAAACGGACCACATGAAGTACATAGAGAATACTGCTATACAAAGATGAAATAAACAGTAAGTCATGGACAGGAAGTGTCAATAATGAGACCACTACACTGCTTAGTTATCAGTGTCCATTTAAAAGGAGCAGATTTAAAAATCAACAATATCATCTTTATCCTTCTTAATGCTCGTAACGTTTGAGCATGCAACCCATGTTGATGTCTAGACTTTTTTTAAACATTTTATTATGTTTAATTTTACTTATTTATTTTTCTTTGACTCACTGACATCAGAAAAGTTTCCGCATTATATGTTTTCCACAACTCCCCTCAGATGATTTCCGACACAACTGATGTGCGGAGTCTATATTCAGGCTACAACATTTTTACTTGCAGCCACTGGTAGCGAACGGTATTTATTGGCCGTACATAAAACCGTCTTGACTTCTTGACAAAGCCAGCAGGTCAAGCAGATCCACTTCCTCGTTGTCATGATTGCCAAATGTAAACAGGATTATGGATATTTATCAATCAATCAATCAAAGTTTATTTATCTAGCCCTTAATCACAAGTGTCTCAAAGGGCTGCACAAGCCACAACGATATCCTCGGCTCAATTACATTACTACATGAATCTAATCCATTAGTATTATTATTATTATTATTATTATTACAATAATGTTCACAGCACAAAACTATGGAAGCTCTGACTGCGAACATTCCAAGTAGAGTCCACTTCCCCAACAGTACATTAGAGTCTGTGAGCACTTTAAAGTATTCTTTGCTATTAGTAAACATGCAGTATTTGTTCATGTTTTATTGTACATGATAGTTTGGGTTTGGTTAGAGCTACTTAATCTATTCTATGTTATACTAGTACGACGTTTTAACGTTTTGTACTGAATCACATGAACTTATAATAGTAATGCTTCAGTTGATTTGCTTAACAAAGTTACATTTGATTGCATCACATTTAAACATGTCTGGAAAAAATGATATTTTGTTCACTCCCTTTGTTTGGTTTAGTTCATTGCTATTTGAAAAAAGATTTAAAGTTAAAAAATAAAAATAAAACTTATTTTCCTGGCATGCAGCATACCTACTGTACTGTCTTCTAGGAATTAGATTGTTGCAACCCCATCCACTCAGTCTAATCTTTAGCATGTGGCGTCAAACATTTTACAGCCAAATGTTGCTGAGCGAACATCTGCAGAAGTCGACACGATGGTCAGAGATGAAGATGACAACTTGATGATTGGACAAACCATCATAAACGCTGGCAGAATGCAATCAGCTAACAAGCACAGCCTCAGCTTTGCTCTCACACATTTTCCTGTGTGTCCCTTGACGCTTGTAGACAGAAAGAATATTATTAGTATCATTATTATTATTAGCAACACCTGAGTCCTGCTAGTCAGCCTTGTATGTTTTCCAATGGGAGCCAGCATAGGTTGATATACTGGGATCCATTTTTGGCTCATGTCAGTTTCTTGGCAACTTTCTACTAGTTACAATCTTTTATTATTGTATGTCAGCGTAATTGTTTGTCTGACCTACCATCCAAGAGGTCTGTGGTATTTGGGGTTGTATCAAACTCACCAATTTCCTCACTACTAAGCAGTGATTATTTCATCCTGTCATATGTAAACTTCTCCAGCAAGGAATGTCCACCTGACTTGTTAGTTGGGAGTGGGGGTGATACCCTTTAGTGTTGTCTTGATACCAATATTTTAGTATCGGTACCGGTACCAAAATATATTTCCATACCTTTCAAAACAGAGGACACCACAGAAAATTGTAATTGTTGGCTGTATTTTAACAGAAAATCTTATGATACATTAAACATATGTTTCCTATTGCAATCAAAGAACAATTTTGGCTTTAAATAACGTAGTGAACATACTGGACAAGTTCTGTTTTAGTAGTAAGTAAGCAAACAGGTTTCAAAGGCTCCTAATTTTGCTGCTGACATATACAGTAACATATTGTCATTTCCCATTGTACAAAACCCAAAACCAGTGAAGTTGGCACGTTGTGTAATTCATAAATAAAAACAGAATACAATGATTTGCAAATCCCTTTCGACTTATATTCAATTGAATATACTGCAAATATATACCCAAGCTATTTAATGTTCGAACTGAGAAATACATTATTTTTTTTGCAAATAACCAATAACTTAGAATTTAATGGCAGCAACACATTGCAAAAAATTGGCAAAGGGGCATTTTTACCACTGTGTTACATGGCCTTTCCTTTTAACAACACTCAGTAAATGTTTGGGAACTGAGGACTCCGGGGTCTCCTTTGTGGTAATTTAGTCTTCATATTGGGCCTCACATTTTCAATTGGAGACAGGTCTGGACTACAGGCAGGCCAGTCTACTACATACACTCAGTTACTATGGAACCACACTGTTGTAACACGAGGCTTGGCATTGTCTTGCTGAAATAAGCAGGGGCGTCCATGATAATGTTGCTTGGATGGCAACATACAGTATGTTGCTCTAAAACCTGTATGTACCTTTCAGCATTCACAGACGTGTAAGTTACCCATGCCTTCGGCACTTATACACCCCCATACCATCACAGATGCTGGTTTTTGAATTTTGTGCCTATAACAATCTGCATGGTTCTTTTCCTCTTTGTTCCGGAGGACACGATGTCCACAGTTTCCAAAAACATTTTGAAATGTGGACTTGTCAGACGACAGAACACTTTTATTATTGATAAATGGCTATGGCTTTGCATAGTTGTTTAAAATTGAACTTACAGATGTAGTGACAAACTGTAGTTACTGACAGTGGTTTTCTGAAGTGTTCCTGAGCCCATGTGGTGATATCCTTTACATACTGATGTCGCTTTGCCTAAATTCCTTGCAATAGCTTGTTGAGAAATGTCACGAATTTGTTCACAAAGGGGTGACCCTCGCCCCATCCTTGTTTGTGAATGACTGAGCATTTCATGGAAGCTGCTTTTATACCCAATCATGGCACCCACCTGTTCCCAATTAGCCTGTTCACCTGTGGGTTGTTCCAAATAAGTGTTTGATGAGCATTCCTCAACTTTCTCAGTCTTTTTTGCTACTTGTTGTTGTTTGGATACTTTATGTAGGTGTTGGGTGATACTACAATTTTGGATATCGATCCAATACAAAGTAGGTGATACTTAAAGTCCTCCTGTGTCCAGGAACGTATTTCCTGAGTTTATAAACAATAACAAAAATGATAAAAGAATGTGTGATAATAAAAAATATTTATGCAATCATTGTAGTAAGGACTATACATGGCTCTTGTACTTGGGTGGATCTATACAGATATAAACTGTAACGATACCATTTGTTTACATTTAGGAGCCATAGCTTGCTGTTAGTTGTTAGCTATTGTATCCACCTACAGTGTGTATTTCAAGCATGTTTAGCTATTCCTCGTCTTGCAGGGATGATACTTGTAAGAAACTTAGTTTATAGGTCGCCATTGAGGCGAGGACTAGTTATTCAGAACTCGCTAAAACACTGTGGAGGGACGTAAGCCGAGGGGTCTGCAGTGCATTTGGGAAGCGTTGGTTCTCTTGTCACTGTCAAATTTGTCAGGCACAAACATGCATTATGACGATATAACATATTACCAGCTCATATTACCAGCAATGTCACCACGGTGCCCCATCATGGCATGACAAAAAAAGTACTTTTTTATATGTATTAGTACCGCGGTACTTTATTAGTACCGGTATACCGTACAACCCTAATGCTCTTCCACTCTCGTCCTGTAGGTGGCAGTAGGGTGATTGCAAAGCGAGCTTTCATCCATCTGCTGCATCAGGTGCCCCAATGCAAGTGGACTTGAATGAAGAAATGTGACTAATACATTTCATAGTCCAAAACTGACATTTTGGAGGTTCTTCCTTTTTGTGACGAAGAGTTTGCTAACTGACCATCAATCACAAATAAAGACGTTTCTCTTTGAAGTCATAAAACTCCCTAGCAAAACCTACTTGAGTCCTACTTAAAGACGTCAAGCAGTTGGAATCCCTCTGTCAAACGTCTGACATATTTAACCAAGCTAAAATTGAATAAGAATCACAATTTGGTACATAGCTTAGTTTTACGTTTTGGGCCCAGCAAGGTAATGAACTGCAAATCATAAAACTGTAAACAGCATTCAGGATTTTTAAAAAGGAACGTATAAATTGTTAGCAGGTAATTCTCCAATAAATACATTACTCAAATGAAATTAAATATAAACAAATATATAATAAATGATTTCAGTAAATGCAACAATCTAGACAAAAGTTCCAAGAATGTGACTGATTATTTTATTTGTAGCATAATACATTTATTATTAAACAATTAAAATATTCACACGTGATGAATTGCATTTTGTCTGTCGTTAAGTCATAATTAAATAATGATAATGGCAGGTAGAAGTTTATTAATGGGTCCGGCTTGTAGTCTCACACTGCTTCCATTTTATCCACTTCGCTTTGTTTACGTATTTCCCTGGGAAGGCCAAACAGGAGACTTTAAACACAGAAAAGTGGTTTTCAAGATCTAGTTTCTCCTTGGCACCATCGCTAATATTTGTCCATTTTCTATGCCACTTATCCTCATGAGGTTCATGGCTAAGTTGGAAGTTATCCCAGCTGACAATGACACTGCATTTGTTGTTGTGACAATACAGGAGGCAGTTCCAATTTGTGTCCCTCTCTAAATGTCTTCCGTGTGGGAACCAAATGTTCCGAACCCAACAATCTGATTACAATTACCGTGCCATATCAATACTTTCTCCATTTTTCCTCCAGACCCCACATTCGTGCACGCTCACCTCATCCCAGACAGCGCTGAGAAGAACGATGACAAGCTCTACTTCTTCTTCCGAGAGAAAGCCTCTGAGATGGGTCAAAGTCCCATGACCCAGTCCAGGATAGGACGTATTTGCCTGGTGAGTGCATCACTAATAACTGAGCTGACAAATCAACAATTACATGTATTGGTTGCTCTTACGGTTTAGCTTGGAAAGCATTTTGTTGTTTTTATTCCTTTGAAAGTAACTTCTGTGTTCTTTCATCAAGAGGCAATAACTTAGCGTCCGCCAATTAAATCAGGATGTAGTTGGCCGCATGTTCAAAAGGTTCCTTGTGGACACTTGTCAAGTTTGTGCACGATTCATGAGGCAAAGCATCGCGTGAAAGCTTTAGAATTGGTCTTAGAATGTGTTGGCCTTTTAGGGAAAGGCGACATTCAAACTGTAACTCGCTGCGTGTTCTTCATCCCATGCAAATCATTTGGACGGGTGTAAGGCGTGAACAAAGCTCACAATTTCCAGCCCGTGAATCATTTTGATTCCCTTCCTCAGTAGTAGAAGTTGGCTGACCTCCCGTGCAGATGGAGCCCGCTAGAAACGCAAAGCTTCTTTTTTTCCCCAACACGGCCAGCTCCAGTTAGTTTTCTTACACAGCTGCGAGTCAGACATCAGTCAAGAACTTTTTAACCTCCTTGTCCTTTTAGAACGACGATGGAGGTCACTGCTGTCTGGTCAACAAGTGGAGCACCTTTCTCAAAGCCCGTCTCATCTGCTCCGTGGCTGCAGCTGACGGCGTCGAGACGCACTTTGATGAGCTCAGTGAGTCTGCACACGCGCACAAAACATCACAAGTCCATAAAAGAGTCAATAATGCACCACATGTCGGTTTCATGTTTACCGGTATTTTAGTTTAGTGTTTTGTTGTAGTTTTCATTGAAATCGCCATGTAAAATCCCTGATGCTAACAATAACCTGCTCAGGGGCCTAGTGGTTAGAGTGGGATCGGTAGGTCGTGAGTTCAAACCCCGGCCGAGTCATACCAAAGACTATAAAAATGGGACCCATTACCTCCCTGATTGGCACTCAGCATCAAGGGTTGGAATTGAAAGGTTAAATCACCAAAATGATTCCCGGGCGTGGCCACCGCTGCTGCTCACTGCTCCCCTCACCTCCCAGGGGGTGAACAAGGGGATGTGTCAAATGCAGAGGACAAATTTCACCACACCTAGTGTGTGTGTGACAATCATTGGTACTTTAACTTTAACTTAACTTAAGTAGCATGTATATGGCATATCCAATGCATCCCGATTAGCATCACGCTAGCACATTTTAAAAACTGGAGCCTTACTTGTGAGGGCTTTCTATTAGGCATGCTTTCTTTTTTGGCATGGAAAATTACAACATTCCTTAGAGGCAGCCCGCTATGAATACACCTGTTTGCTAACCAAGTGTTTGAGTCTGCAACTGGATGACGTCATGTGCAACAGAGGTATAAAAATATGCTACTTTAGCTTTTATGTGAATTGGTAACCACTAGTACTGATGGAATTTGGTTGGTACCTACTGAATTCGGTACCCATCACCTGTTAGACATCCTTAGACTTAGACTTCCTTTTTATTGTCATTCAAATTTGAACTTTACAGCACAGATAAGAACGAAATTTCGTTACATAAGCTCATGGTAGTGCAGGATAAAAAAGCAATAAGGTGCATATATAAATAAATAAATATATATAAATAATATATAAATATATATAAAAAATAAATAAATATACATAAATATATATAAATAAATAAATAGATTACTGTACGGATAAATATATTGCACTTTTTCACATGCATCCACATTTATGGATGTATGTTATATTGTCTTTTTTATTCCAGCGAGTTAATCCATTTTGGGGGGAGTTGAGGGGATAATTTAATTATGATGCGTTCAAGACTCTTACGGCCTGAAGGAAGAAGCTGTTACAGAACCTGGAGGTTCTGCTTCTGAGGCTGCGGAACCTCTTTCTAGAGTCCAGCAGTGAAAACAGTCCTTGGTGGGGGTGGGAGGAGTCTTTGCAGATTTTCTGAGCCCTGGTCAGGCAGCGGCTTTTTGCGATCTCCTGGATAGGAGGAAGAGGAGTCCTGATGATCTTTTCCGCCGTTCTCACCACTCTCTGGAGAGACTTCCAGTCTGAGGCATTGCAGGCTCCACTCCAGACAGGCTCTCTATTAATGTTAGGATTACCAAGGATATCCTCTTGGGCATTCTGGGAAATAGTGGGTGAAGGTTGAATTATACTCTCGCCTCACTTAACTTGCCTAAGCAACGCTGTCTTGCTCCTTCCCCTGCGTACCCTTCCGCAGATCCTGACGTGCACCTCCCAAAAATCAGCGGCGACGTGAACCATCAAGCTGTGATTGGTCAGCTTTTGCAAAGAGTGTCCCTGAGCACAGGCGAACAGACTTTGTGCTTGAAATTCACGAATTATTGTATGAGATAAAGCAACGGTGATCGAACATTTGCATTCAAACTGATATTACGTACATAATATCTTGGTGCGCTCTAAAAATAATTACTAAATGTGTCGTTTTTCAACTATTCGTGTTGTTGTTGCGTCCAGAAAAAGTCACACAAAGTACAACGCCTCTATTTAACTTTTATTGCCAATGTTGTTCTAACAGGTTCAATTCCAACAAATATTCTTTCTCGTGCACCTATGTCTTTTTCTCTTACACACAACACTTCCTCATTCTCGGTCAATCATCTTTCAGGCACAGTATATTCAGGAACCTGAAAACTCTAAAGATCAATAACACATGAACAAAAACATGAACACCAGCAAACTGTTAAAATAAATTTTTAACAGTTTTGTTTATTGTCAATTACATAGCTCTCTGGTGTCCCGTGTCCTGAACAGCCACCAATTTGCCCGTCCTGTTCCGCGACTCGTGCAGAAGTCGCACAGTACAACTTCAGGAGCGTTTTTCTCTGGTTTATTCGTCCATTAAATATAAATGGATGTTTCTGAATGATTAGTTCCAGTGCCAAAAAATATGTCAATGTTGCAGTTGTTGTTGCTCACTCGTCACAAGAAGGTAAATAACTAGTCAACGACATCTGCAGTTGCTCCTTCTGGAGACTCTGCCCCTCAGTGTTTTGGAGGAGAATTACAAGTCACGCGCCAGCCCCCGCGGAAGCGCTATAAACAAATCAAGACGCCGTCAGAAGGGACGCGAGCTACGTGACGCAAAAGTATATTTCAGCCTTCACATCTCTGAAACTGACCTCATTTGGTTGAAACTTGGTGGAAGTAATATCATTCCTTTTTGTTTCTGCTTGGCTTTGCTTGCAAACACTGACAGAGTTTAGAAGAAGAGCCACAGAGGGAAGTTATGTGGAGGTTATGTCATTTCATTGGTAGCTGGGGACCGCCTATATAGAAAATGTACACGCTCATGCATCTGCTAAGAGTTAAAGGAAACGTGTCAGTCAGAAGAGAGAATTCCTCCATGACTCGTAACCACAACAGTGAGAAAACAAAAGTCTCTCTGTCGGTCTTCAGGGTTTCTTCTAGTCTCAGATTGAGCCATCGTCCTCCTTTGAGCGAGAGTAATCAGCAGAGAAGTTACAAAAAACACCAGCTAAGCATGGAGTACAAGTACTACAAGTACTGAGTAATCAAAAATAATGAGCAGCTAAGATCTGCCCGACCTCCTGTGGATCATCCCGGTCTGTCTGTTATTCACATGACGGACAGGATTAGAGAGGATTTGTGGTATCATTTAAATTGTAACAACTGGAATACTTCTTGTGTACTTGGAATAAAAAGTCACCATATGATCTGCCGTTAAATAGGTCATTATATATGTGTTACTTTGAATTCATTTAAAGTTAAAGTACCAATGATTGTCACATACACACTAGGTGTGGCGAAATTATTCTCTGCATTTGACCCATCACCCTTGATCACCCCCTGGGAGGTGAGGGGAGCAGTGGGCAGCAGCGGTGGCCGCGCCCGGGAATCATTTTTGGTGATTTAACCCCCAATTCCAACCCCTGATGCTGAGTGGGAGGTAATGGATCCCATTTTTATAGTCTTTGGTATGACTCGGCCGGGGTTTGAACTCACAACCTACCGATCTCAGGGCGGACACTCTAACCACTAGGCCACTGAGTAGGCACTGTGGTACCTCGGTTGGTACGTTGGTAATCTGTTCCAAAAGGTCTGACCAAAACTGAATACATTTTTCCCAAAAGATATCCGGTTCATTTGTTCCAGACAGCCAAAAATACGAATAAAAAGCAAATTTTATAGAAAACCAGAAAAGCCCTTGGAGAGCGCAGAAGTCCGCGAGGCTCTACCTCCCAGTAGTAAAAATGTCCTGAATTCAGACGGTGTCCCGGATCACCTGCAAAATGTCACTTGTTCCTTATCCTATATCTGACATTTCCTGAAAGTTTCACCAAAATGTGTAACTTTTTGAGCTACCGGTATTTATAGCAGAGTGAAGCCTCTTGTCAATCATTTACTATCTTTGTCTCTCTGTGGGTGGAGGCGGGGCCGCTAGCACACAGCAAAGAGGAATCTCGCAACTAGGATTGTACGGTATACCGGTACTAGTATAGTACTGCGATACTAATGAATTATATTTGGTACTATACCACCTCTAAAAAGTACTGGTCCCGCCCCCCTTTTTTTTTACGGGCATGACTGCGCGTCGTCATCACATTTTGGCATTGATGGTTTTACAAGTAGAGGTGCGTGTTCGGCAGCGCACAATCACAGAGTGCTTACAAGCAGACAATGTGTGTAGACAGAAGTAGACAGAAAAGGGAGAATGGACACATTTTGGCTTAAAAACTAACAATAAAGGTGAAACTATAACATTGAAACGCCCTGAGGAAGAGGGTGTTTCAGCCAAGTACCGGTACCAAAATATTGGTATCGGGACAACTCTACTCGTAACGTAGTAAAAATTATCCGGATCAGCCCCAAAATAAAATTACTGGTCCCTTATTTCATCTCTGACATTTCCTGAAAGTTAGATGAAAATCCAATCATAACTTTTTGAGTTATTTATAGCAGAATGAAAAAAACAGAGTGAAAAATTGGACTGAAGTAACTTGTTCCAGTTGACTGCAGATGTTTTCCTCCTCCAAAGTTTTGCCAAAGCTCCCGTCGGAAGACTTACAAAGTTCTTTTTGCTTCTTTGTCAGTCTCATTGCTCAGGGACATTTGAGGATTTGTTGTCCTCATCATCAAAGCCAGTGTGCAAAATGAAAAACGAATGTTATTATTGCTTATTGAACTCACTGAGCATAGCTGGCCTCTTTGTTCTTGTTATTAAATATTGGTTTATTATATTTAGTTATTTCTGCCTTTCTTCTCAGGTTAGAGGACATGATGTCTTATTTCTTTCTTTTGAACGACTTTCACGAGGCCATTTGAAAGGAACATGAACCAAAATGTTATCCACCTGTCAAACTTTGTGTTTTGGCTCACACTTTTCATACATTAAATCAATCAGTAGGAATGTAGAGTTATGGATGCGTATGGCCAAATATTAAAGGCATGTTTCTTATGATACTAAATTACTGTACTTTTAGTGTCCAATGAGTTCTGGATTCCAGGTGCTGGTGGTCTCCTAAAAGCCCTCCATGTGAACCAACAGGACGCAAGCAAGTGGCACTAAAAGTACCGCAATAATAATAATAAGAAAAATATGATCTTATTGACCTGAATACAAACCCTGTTTCCATATGAGTTGGGAAATTGTGTTAGATGTAAATATAAACGGAATACAATGATTTGCAAATACTTTCCAACCCATATTCAATTGAATGCACTACAAAGACAAGATATTTGATATTCAAACTCATAAACTTTTTTTTTGATGCAAATAATAATTAACTTAGAATTTCATGGCTGCAACACGTGGCAATGTAGTTGGGAAAGGGCATGTTCACCACTGTGTTACATGGCCTTTCCTTTTAACAACACTCAGTAAACGTTTGGGAACTGAGGAGACACATTTTTTAAGCTTCTCAGGTGGAATTCTTTCCCATTCTTGCTTGATGTACAGCTTAAGTTGTTCAACAGTCCGGGGGTCTTAGTTGTGGTATTTTAGGCTTCATAATGCGCCACACATTTTCAATGGGAGACAGGTCTGAACTACAGGCAGGCCAGTCTAGTACCCGCACTCTTTTACTATGAAGCTACGTTGATGTAACACGTAGCTTGGCATTGTCTTGCTGAAATAAGCAGGGGCATCCATGGTAACGTTGCTTGGATGGCAACATATGTTGCTCCAAAACCTGTATGTACCTTTCAGCATTAATGGTGCCTTCACAGATGTGTAAGTTACCCATGTCTTGGGCACTAATACACCCCCATACCATCACAGATGCTGGCTTTTCAACTTTGCGCCTATAACAATCTGGATGGTTCTTTTCCTCTTTGGTCCGGAGGACACGACGTCCACAGTTTCCAAAAACAATTTGAAATGTGGACTCGTCAGACCACAGAACACTTTTCCACTTTGTATTAGTCCATCTTAGATGAGCTCGGGCCCAGCAAAGCCGACGGCGTTTCTGGGTGTTGTTGATAAACGGTTTTCACCTTGCATAATATAGTTTTAACTTGCACTTACAGATGTAGCGACCAACTGTTGTTACTGACAGTGGTTTTCTGAAGTGTTCCTGAGCCCATGTGGTGTTATCCTTTACACACTGATGTCGCTTGTTGATGCAGTACAGCCTGAGGGATCGAAGGTCAGGGCTTAGCTGCTTACGTGCAGTGATTTCTCCAGATTCTCTGAACCCTTTGATGATATTACGGACCGTAGATGGTGAAATCCCTAAATTCCTTGCAATAGCTGGTTGAGAAAGATTTTTCTTAAACTGTTCAACAATTTGCTCACGCATTTGTTGACAAAGTGGTGACCCTCGCCCCATCCTTGTTTGTGAATGACTGAGCATTTCATGGAATCTACTTTTATACCCAATCATGGCACCCACCTGTTCCCAATTTGCCTGTTCACCTGTGGGATGTTCCAAATAAGTGTTTGATGAGCATTCCTCAACTTTATCAGTATTTATTGCCACCTTTCCCAACTTCTTTGTCACGTGTTGCTGGCATCAAATTCTAAAGTTAATGATTATTTGCAAAAAAAAAAAAATGTTTATCAGTTTGAACATCAAATATGTTGTCTTTGTAGCATATTCAACTGAATTTGGGTTGAAAAGGATTTGCAAATCATTGTATTCCGTTTATATTTACATCTAACACAATTTCCCAACTCATATGGAAACGGGGTTTGTAGAAAACAGTTTTGTATTGGAGGTGTAGAAATGTTTAGGCGCAAACCAGCAGGTGGCACCAAGTGATTTATCCCAAAGAGAGTCAAAGCTTTTTCTCCTCAACACTCAAACACAGATCCACTGGGGGAGAAAACTGTGTGAAATATGATAAACTTTGTTTTGTTAACTAGTAATAAAGTGTATTATGTGCTCAAAGAGGTGCTTGAAGAAAGAAATATAAATATTCAAATGTTGGATCTTATTTAATACGATTCTTAATCCATTAAAAAAATGTTATGATTCAATCTTTAAAAATATGTTTTAGGCCATCTCTGAACATACTTGCAGTGCCTATAGACATTATTATATTTCATCCATCCATCCATTTGCTACCGCTTGTCCCTCTCGAGGTTACGGGGGGGTGCTGGAGCCTATCAGAATCGAGGTAAGGCCTTTTGAGCAGAGGATGAATAACCACTTTTTTTAATGCTAGGAGAACAGTACCAGATACGTTAATAATGTTTAGCACTAATGCTCCACATATTACAAACAGCTGGATATATCCAGCACTAAATATACGCAGAGCTTCTATATTTGCCGGACGCCGCAACAAATGTGTTCAATTTTGCTCAAATCTGCTTCTGTTGGACAGGAAGTCTTGCACAAACACAAAATAAATGTACTTACTTTACTTTCAAAATAAAATACTCCGTTTTCAAGGTGGATAGCATTTTACACTTTGAAAAGTCCTAATGGGCGGCGACGAACATGAGGTCAACTTCAAACTTAATTTCATCTTACAGACACAAATGAATGAGGACATGCTGATTCTGAAGGTACACAATTTAAGAATAATGTACAGGCATATCCAGGGCAGCTATTTTGGAATATGGTGGCCTGTGTCAAATGTCAGCTGATACGGGGACCGGGAAAGCAGAGGAGTGGTTGTGTGACACGCTCGCGAGGAGTGATGTTACAGTTGTATTGCTTGCTGCAAAAAAAAATAGAACTGTCGTCGGTGTTGTCGTTCAGCACCGGTTATTAATGGCAGGACCGAATTTATTTGCTTTTGCTCCTCAGGAAGAACATAATAAACCTTTTGTGATTCGCTTTATTACAACTTCCCTTGTCACGTGATTACGCGCACATTTGCAAGATAAAAGTCTGTGCTGCACGACGGAGCTGCAACAGAACAGTAGTGAGGATTGCCCACGGCCGTTTTGGATCCAGTGAAAATCCGGAGTTATTCTCCAACTGCTTTACCAAGTTAGCTGGCTACACGCTCTGTCATTATTTTGATGATTTCTTTCTTTAATTCAATGAATATCATCCACTGCACGGTCCTTCTCACTCACTTTCTTCCTTTGCATGCTTGGAAAAACAAAGTTATGTAATCTCAAGCAATAAGTTAATGCTAGCAAGTAAGAGTGGAGCTTTTGGTCGGGTGTTACGGGATTCACGGTGACATTCACTGCACCACAATTTTTGCTTGCAACCTAAAGCATAAAAAATAGCCAAGACAGCTCATATCTCAAAATAGATTCTTTTTTACTTTTGATTCTATTCTGTTTGTGTTTGTTTTATTTCAATGCAAATAATATACTTCTTTCATCCAATTAGATTGGTATACTGCTTTCAGCTCACAGGAGGCATGTGAAGCAATTAATATACACTATATTGCCAAAAGTATTTGGCCACCTGCCTTGACTCACATATGAACTTGAAGTGCCATCCCATTCCTAACCCATAGGGTTCAATGTGATGTGGGGCCACCTTTTGCAGCTATTACAGCTTCAACTTTTCTGGGAAGGCTGTCCACAAGGTTGCAGAGTGTGTTTATAGGAATTTTCCACCATTCTTCCAAAAGCGCATTGGTGAGGTCACACACTGATGTTGGTCGAGAAGGCCTGGCTCTCAGTCCCCGTTCTAATTCATCCCTAAGGTGTTCTATCGGGTTCAGGTCAGGACTCTGTGCAGGCCAGTCAAGTTCATCCACACCAGCTCTGTCATCAATGTCTTTATGGACCTTGCTTTGTGCACTGGTGCACAGTCATGTTGGAAGAGGAAGGGGCCCACTCCAAACTGTTCCTACAAGGTTGGGAGCATGGAATTGTCCAACATGTTTTGGTCTCCTGGAGCATTCAAAGTTCCTTTCACTGGAACTAAGGGGCCAAGCGCAACTCCTGAAAAACAACCCCACACCATAATTCCTCCTCCACCAAATTTCACACTCCGAAATGTACCGTACTCCAGGCAACCTCCAAACCCAGACTCGTCCATCAGATTGCCAGATGGAAAAGTGTGATTCATCACTCCAGAGAAGGCGTCTCCACTGCTCTAGAGTCCAGTGGCGACGTGCTTTACACCACTGCATCTGACATTTTGCATTGTACTTGGTGATGTATGGCTTAGATGCAGCTGCTCGGCCATGGAAACCCATTCCATTAAGCGCTCTGCGTACTATACGTGGACTAATTGAAAGGTCACATGAAGTTTGAAGCTCTGCAGCAACTGACTGTGCAGAAAGTTGGCGACCTCTTTGCACTATGCGCTTCAGCATCCGCTGACCCTTCTGTCAGTTTACGTGGCCTACCACTTCATGGCTGTTATTTCCAAACTCTTCCATTTTCTTACAATAAAGCCGACAGTTGACTTTGGAATATTTAGGAGCGAGGAAATTTCACGAATGGATTTGTTGCACAGGTGGCATCCTATGACAGTTCCACGCTGGAAATCACTGAGCTCCTGAGAGCGGCCCATTCTTTCACAGATGTTTGTAGAAACAGTCTCCATGCTTAAGTGCTTGATTTTATACACCTGTGGCCGGGCCAAGTGATTAGGACACCTGATTCTGATTATTTGGATGGGTGGCCAAATACTTTTGGCAATATAGTGTATGTTTTGATGTTTTAACCAGCTTTCTTTCTTTATGTGACATTTTGTCTCAGCTGCAGATGCAAGTTGTCTTTATTTTGTTACCCTGTCATGTTTTTTTCTTGTCCACAATTCAAATAATCATTAAACAAATATGCTGAATTGTCTTGTTATAGGGGACGTTTATATCCAGCCTACGCAAGACACCAAGAATCCCGTCATCTATGGCGTGTTCTCCGTTTCAGGGTGAGTATCAATCATGGATCAATTCATGTTTCTTTCCTGTCGACTGGTTGAACGTATGCATCTATGTTGTTCATACACACGTGTATGAAATAAGTGTTTATTTCCTCTGCTGCAGTGTCAGACGGGCATGATGAAACATGTTCATGACAGAGGCTCATCACACTAGAGCGGTCCTTCTCAATTATTTTCTGTCATGCCCCTTCTTGGGGACATCATTTTTTTCACGCCCCCTTAAATTGAAATACGATTGAGAATTTGTATTTATATATCCGTACAACCGCTCTATGAGTTGCTGGCACCTACCTGCCACCTAGCATGTGGCTTGTGTATTATTGTCTCATGCACCACCCACCCCACCCGTCACCTTATTATGCCAGGCCTACTATATAAATACTGGTGTAATGTTTACAAAACTTTCAAGGATATCTGTAATTTATGTTCGAGCAGTGCTGCCACCTAGCTCCAGGCATGTGTATTATTCAAGAATGAAAAAGACGCTAATATTGGAGGTCCTCCTTGATAGCTCACTATTTGAGAAGCACTGCGCTAGAGACACACACACACACACACAGAGCGCCTATGCTCTGACCAGTGTGTGTAGGCGTTTCTATGTCAGTGTGTCAGAGAGCCGGTCGCTCTGAGAGTAGGTTTGTGTTTCCAGTAGACTCGCACAGTGCGAGCGCGTGGGCAGGAAGTAGTTTTCTACGAGCCGCTGTAATTATCTCAGTGTTGGCTTGTGTTTGCGTTCGCGCTCACACTTTGATTTTCTGTGCAGGTCTGTGTTTAAAGGCTCAGCCGTGTGCGTCTACGCCATGGCTGACATCCGCATGGTCTTTAACGGGCCTTTTGCTCATAAAGAAGGACCCAACTACCAGTGGGTGGCCTACACTGGCAAGATCCCTTACCCTCGACCTGGCACAGTGAGTCCTAAACATGGCACCATTGGGCTTTTTTTCTGCAGGAATACTTTGTGTACTTATTTTATTTGTAGCTAGGATTTACCTCAAAATATGCATTTTTTAAAAATCTTTAAATAAGCCTAAAATGCCAAAGCGACACAAAATATAACAGCATATAACACAACATATACGTATTTAATATGCATATTTAAAGCTGAGGTAGTTTTTAATGACTGACTTGTTTAAAGTGTATAAAAGTCAAACAGTAAACGTGTGTTAATTTATTTTAATTGGTTCTGGGCCTGATCATGGTAAATTAATTTCTGCTAAGAAGGAATTATTAATTATAAATACAATATTTTCATAGCGCATAAAACTGTTTTTAACATTACATTATTTAAAAGCCCTCGAGACATGAAATTACATCCACATAATCACCTTTACGCTCCTTTAATCCAATCAGCCAATCAATGGCCACGATACTAAGCAGCACACTCCAATTGGTTTGGTTTCATCTGCTGGCCAATACTACTGTAATATTAATAGTTGTACTTCATTCAGACGTTTTAATACTTAAGAATGTTTAATTTATGACAAAAAATGTAGAATATTTATTTTGAAGTGATAGAGTGAAGCTGCAAACTTCAAAGCGTGAAGAGACAACTATGTAACAAACACATTCATAATATTTATATTTTCATAGCCGTTTCTGGGACGCCGAGAGAGTAAAAATGTATTAATTAAAAATTAATACCTCTTATTACGTCATTGTAATGGTAGTTTATTTCTCATGTATCCTCATTAGTTGCTTCACTAGGCAATAACACAACATGGAAACTAAAACTCAACAATACATACAAGACACTGTAAAAGAAAGGATATGTAAATACTATACATTAAAAAAATATTATTACTAAATTATTATAATTATTAATAAATACTGTAATATTAGCCATGAAGTGTAAGTTAAATCTGCAGTAAAGAATAATAGTTTAAGTTGCATGGCTCCCCCTACTGTTGTAAATATTTCCCAGCATTGTGATGCTCGGTTGCCATTGTAATGATTATTTCTTGTTCTGATCACTATTTAAAACAAGAAATAAAATGTTCCAATCACTGCACGCTGCTTTAAAGTGACGCCACCACCTGTGCCAACAGTGTCCTGGAGGAACGTTCACCCCCAACATGAAGTCCACCAAGGACTACCCTGATGAGGTGATCAACTTCATGAGGAACCACCCCGCCATGAACAACGCCGTGTACCCGGTGCACAAGCACCCTCTGGTGGTCAGAACTAACGTGGACTATGAGTTCACCACAATCGCCGTGGACCAAGTGACTGCCGCAGACGGGAGCTACGAGGTCCTCTTCTTGGGCACAGGTAAGACGAGGGCTCAGGTGATTCATTGTGTCAGAGAGTCAGTTTTTGTCTTGTGTTTCAGACCGAGGGACGGTCCAGAAGGTTATTGTGTTGCCTCGGGATGACCTGCAGACCGAGGAGCTGGTCTTAGAGGAAGTGGAGGTTTTCAAGGTGGGAGACTACTGTTATTTACTTCATTTCACACTAAAGTGGACATTTTCTAATACTTTTAGGATTATTTTTCGACAGATTCCCACACCGATCACCACCATGAGGATCTCATCCAAACGTGTAAGTTCTGACTGAAACTGTCGACATAGTATATTCAGTATAATATAGTCCATGTAATATAGTTCATATAATAAAGTCCATGTAATATATTACATTTAATCTATTCCATATAATATAGTCCATGTTACATATTACATTTACTATAGTTCATATAATATTTGGCATGTAATAGTCCACATAATATCCATCCATCTTCTTCCGTTTATCCGAAGTCGGTTCGCGGGGCAGAGAAGCCCAGACTTCCCTCTCCCCAGCCACTTCGTCCAGTTTCTCCCGGGGGATGTTGAGGCGTTCCCAGGCCAGGGGGGAGGCCAGTCTCAATACACCCCCTCACCCTACTTTGTACCCCTATCCCTACATTTTGTGTGTTCCCGGGAGGGTAGTGGTGTTTCAATGACTCTTTGCATGAAGGGGTAGTAGACATAACGAGGGGTAAAGGGGTATGAATCTAGCACTTCATAGTGAGGGATTTCAGATGCTGACTCGCTAAGGTAGGGGCAGAAAAAAATTCCACAATTTCTCCATGCGTTATATAATATATTATAAGTTAGTTTGCTAGCTAGTTATCCAAGCCAAAATACTAAATAATGATACTAAAATACTATTACTATAAAGCTTGCGAATGTGAAAACATTACTGCTACATACCTTCAAAAAATTCACAAGAGACAACAGTCGTAGATGGCGGCTTCTTCTCCGTGTACTTTTTTGTTTATTCATCAACCGAAGCATGATGAATGATAAACACAACATCTAATCAGGATGCCCCCGCCCCGACACCTCAGAGGCCACGGGGAAGACCCAGGACACGTTGGGGAGACTAAGGCCCAATCCCAATACACTGTTTCACTCACTACCACTAAACCTTACCCACTACCATTAGCCCTCACCCACTACCACTAAACCCTCAAAATGAAGCAACAAGGGGTAGAGCTTTGTAATTTTCCCTAGGAATTGGTACACCACATGCTACGTCACTGCATAGTTCATGTTTGGGCACGTAAGCGACTACGTTGTTAAGATTGCACACACGTCCCACCTAGGGTTGTCCCGACACCAATGTGTTGGTACCAAAATGTATATCGTTATGTATTTCATATAACATATTCCAGAAAAAATATTTTGTATAATTTAGTCCATATAATATATGCCATATAACACAGTCCATAAAATATAGTCCAGTGATTTTCACACTGTGGTACATATATTATAAACAATATCACATATATTACTTGTAAAATATTACATACAACATATTGTACAAACACGTGTCCCACTCAAAAGTTGCAAACCTAAAGGAGAAAAATATTTGAAATATTGTGCTTTTATTTTGAAACTACAACACAGCGTCCTGAGAGATGGCAAGGAATGTTTCCATGAATATGACTTATTTATGACGTCTTGTCATTAGTTTACATTCATCGTCAATTGATTTGAGTCAATTTAATTCTGGGATGGTCCATTTATTTGAATTTCCAGGTTCGTACAGTCATGAAAAACCTGGAAAAACCATGAAAAAACGAAAACATTTTAAAATATTTGAAAAAATATGACATTCTGACATTGAAATTGCATTTGTGTACGTATATTGTTAAAATGTATTAACATTCTGCAAGCAATGCCTGTGATTAATCATGATTAATCCAAATACAAGTCTGATTCATCTGATTTAAAAATATATCATTTGACAGCAATCATTTTAATTGATATTATTGATTGAACAATGGGTTTTTTACATGGTTTGAGTGGGTTTTACTTTATGCCAGAAAGTTATTACTTAAAATGGCTAATATCATTGTGTAGCGTAGTTATTGTATGACATATTTGTGAACTATTTATGGATGAGTCAGGTCTGTGTTTTGTGTTAAACTCATTCCATTTTGTGTGTCCACGCAACAACAACAACACGTTTGTGTGCTTGTGTCGTACAGCAACAACTGTATGTGGCGTCCGTGTTGGGCGTGACCCACCTTGCGCTGCATCGCTGTGACGTGTATGGCCAAGTTTGTGCTGACTGCTGCTTGGCCAGAGATCCTTACTGCGCCTGGGATGGAAAGTCCTGCTCCAGATACTCTGCTTCACAGAAAAGGTGCGTTCACTGACGCCACCAAACCTCACAGTCAAACGGCATAACGGTTATTCAACTCATCTTCAAACATTTGTAGACGTAGTCGTCGTCAGGATGTCAAATATGGAAACCCCATCCGTCAGTGCAGAGGTTACAACTCCAATGGTGAGCATCTTTCTGGAGGTACACACGCGCATGTAATACACTCTTCTAAGTGTGTGTGGGTGTGTGTGAGAGTGCACACGCACATCATGTTCTAAATGTGTGTGTGTTTGTGTATGAGGGGCCGTTAGGGACATTATTCAGAATTACCTCTTACATACACTACTGAAATGCAAACAACTGAAATGTTTTTCTCTCACACACTCTACTGAAACACTCTCATACACACTACTGAAACACTCTTATACACACTACTGAAATGCTCTCACATAAACAACTGAAATGTTTTTCTCTCACACACTCTACTGAAACACTCTCATACACACTACTGGAACGATCTTATACACACTACTGAAACACTCTCATACACACTACAGAAACGCCCTTATACACACTACTGAAATGCTCTCACATAAACAACTGAAATGTTTTTCTCTCTCACACACACTACTGAAACACTCTCATACACACTAATGAAACACTACATATACTATACTAATGTACACACAACACACTTCCTACTACATATACTATACAAATGTACACATACTTCCCACTGCATATATTATACATATGTACTGTACATACACTTTCTACTGCATATACAATACACATGTGTACACACCTCCTGCTACATACACTATACACATGTACTGTATATACACTTCCAATTACATATACCATACAAATGTATGCACACTTCCAACTACATATACTGTACAAATGCACTGTACATACCCTCCCTACTAGTGTACTACACAAATATACATACACTTCCTACTGCATGTGCTATATTAATGTACACACAACACACTTCCTACTCCATATACTATACAAATGTACACATACTTGCTACTACATATACTGTACAAATGTACATACACTTCCTACCACATAAACTATACAAATGTACACAAACTTTCTGCTACATATACTATACAAATGTACATATCCTTCCTACGACATATTCCATACAAATGTACATACACTTTTTGTACACCTATACATACTATTCACATATATATTCAGTACACTTTAGTAAAATATCTAAACATACACCTGCTCTAATGTATATATAAACTTCCTAGTACAGGCGCCTCTGCATACACTATATAATAATATACTAGCACATATACTTGCTAATACACTGATAAATACACATCTAAGTACATACTGTATCCTATACAAATGTACATAGACTTACTAGTACACATACTTTATACATGCCCTGTAACTTGACTTTAGATTTGCATGTACACTTCTTAATACACCTATACATACTATTCATATGCACTTAGACTTGCTCACATACTGTATCTGTACATAATTTCTACTATCAGTACGAGTACATTTGCATACACTTTATATTTGTGAAATAGGTATATATACACAAAGGCTCTATACACATACACACATTATATATACAGTATATATATATATATATATATATATATATATATATATATATATATATATATATATATATATATATATATATATGTATGTATGTATGTGTGTATGTACATATATATATATATATACATATATATATATATATATATATATATGTATATATATATATATATATATATATGTATGTGTGTATGTACGTATTAGAGATGCGCGGTTTGCGGGCACAACCGCGGAGTCCGCGGATTATCCGCGGATCGGGCGGATGAAATAAAAAAAAATTTGATTTTATCCGCGGGTCGGGTTGGATCGGGTCGGGCGATTGAAATTAAAAAAAAATTAGATTTTAAATAGATTCAGGCGGGTGGCAGTTAAACCAATTCGTAAATATATATACATAGTTAAATGTTGTTACCCACATACGAAAAACGAGCAGGCACCTGCTGCATATGCCACAACAGAAGAAAAAAAAAGAAAAAAGATGGACACTTTTACGGAGCGGAGAAGGGACGCCTCGCCGGGGTCCAGGACCGAGGCCACTTCCCCCGAGAGGGCCCCACCTGGAGCCGTAGCTGAGGCAATCCGCGAGAAGGGCCCGACGCACGTCCAGGGTCACTACCGCGCCCACCGCACCGACACCCCGCCTCGTCCGCCTTCGCCGCGGCCGGCGTCACGCGCAGCAGGTAAGCAGCTTACCTGCCCGCCACCCCCGTGGCCGGGGGCTCGTAACAGGGGTCACTCCGCGCGCTCCGCCCGCGCAGCTTACCTGCCCGCCACCCCTGTTGCCGGGGGCGCGTAACAGGGGTCACTCCGCGCGCAGTGCGCTCACGAAAGGGGTGGGGCTCACCCTGGTTGATATAGAGAGCAGGACGGTGGCCATGGAAGTCGGAACCCGCTAAGGAGTGTGTAACAACCCACCTGCCGAATCAACTAGCCCTGAAAATGGATGGCGCTGGAGCGTCGGGCCCATACCCGGCCGTCGCCGGCAGCGAGACGCGCTTGGAGGTGCGCTCAGCGCGGCTCCCATATGATTGCGCACTGGTGTGCGTCTGGGTCGTGACAGCGTGGCAGGCGAAAGTCTGTGCTGCATTGGATCAGTCTCCTTTCTTTAACAGGCAAAAGCTTCATAACCTCACCATACCTGCCAACTTTTGAAATCAGAAAAACCTAGTAGCCAGGGTCCAAGGGCCGCAGGCCCCGGTAGGTCCAGGACAAAGTCCTGGTGGAGGGTTCAGGGCTTCGCCCCCCGACGCAAAATGATTATTAGCATTCAGACAGGTTAAAATGTTGCTAAAACCATCACTTTTCTATCAGTCACAGTGACTTTTCAAAACAAAAATATTACAGCAAAAATCATATGGGTTGATTGGCATGTTTATTCTGTAAGCTAACTTCAATAGTTTGAAATTATTTTGACAGTCAATGCCAGTTACCCTGTCAACCTTTCACAAGACTTCAATTTGTTAATTGAAAGTATAAACAGTATAAACACTTTTTACAGTAAACAAATGGTAAAACAGTACTAAACAATTCCATTAAAAAAAAATTGGTGTCATTATTAACTTTCTGTCCAAGCTTGTATAATCTACTGCCTTGTTCAATTGTAAAAAATATTCTGTGCCTAAAATTCACATTTCTATCACAATTATCATACTGTAAACATGGTAAGCTAACTTCATTAAAATTAATAGTCCTGTCAATAGCATGGAATTACAATTCAAATGTAGTTTTTTTGTAAGCCTTTCAAAAGAATTCAAAATATGAAAAATTAATGAAAATTCATTTAAGCCATCAGACACTTGAAAAGTGGCACATCACATCTCTAATGTAATCATTTTAACTTTTCAACAGAAATAGCACTGCAAAAATATTAAGGACATACTTCTGTATTTTGGTAGTTATGCTGTCAACATTTAACAAGATTTCTTCAACTTGGACTTGAAAGCATAAATAGTATAAACACTTTTAACAGTATGTCGTGCTGTGAAATACAGCCGACAGGATTGCGCACCAAACACGAAGCAAGGCCAAAGCGCATGCATTGTGCAGGAGAACAAAGGACTTCTTTCATTTAAGGTTTGTGATAAACCATCAAACTCATTCGTTAAAAGGACTCTATAGTAATATAAAGCGAATTTTCTGGACATTATCATGCAAGAAAAGTTTATTTTTGGGACCGCGATCACCGCGTAATGATTTTTAAAGGTTGCATTACAAACATTTAACTGTCCCATGTGATCAGCCAGTGCGATTGGAAGTCCATGCTCAATTATTGCCTCCGTAAATAAAACTTCGGCATTTATCACATCCAAAGAATCTGTTTGGGCGACGAAAAACGTTGAAAGTTTTCCACTTGTATCGCTAGCAACGGCATTAGACTTGTGTTTTTTTGTCCCAACGTGGTCTTTTACATCGCTAATTCCTCCGTGTTCGATCGAAAAATCTTGTCTGCACAAGGTGCAATTCGCGTAGTTTTCACCCTTTTTTTTTTTTTAATTAATGAAAAACCGTATTTTTTATCACTGCAACCGTAACCCGGAATAGGTTGATGAAAACCGTACGAATTACGGGAAAACCGGAGTAGTTGGCAGGTATGCCTCACTAATGCCTTGCATCGTCTATATTAGATATATAACAACGGGCGGGTGCGGGCGGATAGCGGGCGGGTGCAGTTCTGATCAAACGTTACATCGGGTGGATGGCGGATGGTTGACGACTTTCTGATGCGGTTGCGGATGAAATATTTGCCTATCCGTGCATCTCTAGTACATATACATATATATATATATATATATATATATATATATATATATATATATATATATATATATATATATATATATATGTATGTACATACACACATACATACATACATATTTATATACCGACATATATATGTGCATATATATACATATATGTTTATATCCGAATAAATATATATATGTTTATATCCGAATAAATATATATATATATATATATATATATATATATATATATGTGTATACAGTAGCTTCAATGCATGCTACAGCACAAGACACCACCTGCTGGTCAAATGTATGATTACAAACAGCTGTATCTTAACCACATAATGTCTGATGCATTGAATTGTTGCGTCAGTTATGGCTCTTAGAAATGACAATGAACCATAAAAAATGTTTGACCGAATGGTTTTGCTCTTTAAACTAACAAAGTATAATAAAATATATTTTATGTATTATGTATGTACCGGTGCCCGGTATCAAAATATCAGGACAACCCTAATATAGATATATACATCGCAATTAAATATTTTAATCGTTTGACAGCCCAAATATATATTTATATATATATATATATAAAATGGCAGGAAGCGTCTTATCATGACGTGATGCACATAAAAGTCTTAGGAACCCATACCTGGTACGAATAGGAAGTCGGCCGTCTTGGTTTCCGTCTTCCATTTTTAAATTGTTGCTGCTTATTGTACAATGTACTTTGTTTTTTTTTAGAGATTTCTCCAATCCTTTAAGTCACTTTTTCTGTAATAAAGACAATTGGCAACCAATCTAGCATCTATTTTTGGTGTTATTGGAGACTGTACTCGTGTTTAGAGACTATGTTTAGATTCTGTCGCTCCATCTTAAATTGTGAGAATCGCTGTCCGCGGGTGCATCTCAAATATATTAAAGTACGTCCACAGCGCGGACACGCTGCCTCCGCTCCAGACAACCTTGTGGCTGGTGTTAATGTGTATGTTAGTGTGTTATGGTGGTCATTTTTACCATGGTCTGTGAACATACCGTGTCGGCAGAGAATGGACAAGTGTAGTGTGTCTCGGAGTGAAGCACGGAGGCAGACGTACGTGCACGGAGGAAATACTTGTTGGAATTGGGCCCATTGTTAGCATAAAATTGGCCATAAAAGGTAAAAAGAGCGTCAAACTTTGTTTGTTTTCTTCTGGACGCTACAATACTTGATATTAATTTATTTTGTTAGGTGTGGCGGCTAATACGAAGCCCGTACAATAAGGAGAAACCCTAAACGTAGTTAAACCGGATGTATAAAGTAGCGCTTTTACTTTGAAGCCGATTGGTTTGAGAAATGTCTTGACATGGTTTGATATCAGATCAACTGTTTGCAATAACAAAAAACTCTCCTTTCGACATCCTGCCGACAGTCTTTCATTTCTGTTGAGCTTTTGTCATTTTACTGCCTAAATCAATCACAGTAACAATCTAAATGTTATGTTATCAGTGCACCTGAATCGTAATCTGAACAGGGAAGTGAAGCACCACCCACCTCTAGAACGAAACACACAGCAAGCTTTTGCTGCAGGGATGTCGCCTCTTCTCACGGCAAAAAATAGTTATTTCTTGTCACGAGAACAACTTGACTTGGCTTTGAACCTGATATTTCCATTATGTAGCCTTTGCTTTGTCCATTTCAGCTGATATGCAGCTAAGTTCCCCTCTGCCACGGCACGGCCCTAGGGTCAAAAAGGAAGTGTTCGCGTTAAGCGGCCGTTAAAAAAATGTGTGCCATTATTGAAATTTATACTTAAAGCGTTATTATCACGTTAACTTTGATATATACATACATATTTATATACATGCATATATATGTACTTGCTATCATGAAGGTTTGTGTTTTTGCAGCCAATAAGAATACTGTGCAGACGGTTCAGTACGGCGTGGAAGGAAGTACAACGTTCTTGGAGTGTCAGGCCAGAACTCCTCATGTGTCTCTGAAGTGGCATCTCCAGAAAGAAAACAGCGACCGCAGGAAAGAGGTGAGCAGGTTTCCTTCTCTCCTCCACATTGGTTACAACTTATTAATACAACTTGTATGAATATAATAAATATACATTCACAGGACATTATATTAGGTACCCCTCACACTGAATACCATAGAGCAGATGTTTGTTTTTTAAAGTACCAGTAGAATGGAAAAACAAGTTGACTTTATATGTGACAATATCATGTTTTTTCTTCTACGTTTGGACGCCTCTTTGGGGCCTGTAACTTGCACAAAAAGCACCCGTATTTTGCAGGCACTTCAAGTATGGTGAAAAATGTCATGTTTTTGAGGTCCCGAAAATTCACGTTTAAAATTGTCTCTCTAGCGCCACCTTTAAAAATAAGACAAAATTAGCCCCTCCTAACAGTTTCACGTATCGACACGAAAATGGCAGGAAGCGTCTATCGTGATGGGACGCACAAAGAAGTCTCAGGAACCCATACCTGAAAACGAACAGGAAGTCAGCCATCTTGGTTTTTGCCCTTCATTATGCGGCGAAAAAAAGGGGTCGTACTTAGGGACTTTGGCAAAATGAGACGCGCTTAAAATAATACACATCTAGGAGATGAAAGAGGAAATTGCTAACAATTTTTTCCTACGCCCTAAGACGTGGGCGTGGCATGGCGACAAACTTTGCTCCAAAAATGTTAAGCCATTTTTTGGCAATAAAAAAAAGGGGTCGCACTTTAACGTAGTCCTCCTAAGGACATTGGCCAAATGAGTCGCAGTCAAACTTGTGGAAACTACACATAGAGGTGATGATAAATTGCGAACATATTTCACCTTCGCAGTAAAATGTGGGCGTGGTAATGCACCAAACTTTGATCTGATGGATCGCCACAAAACACGGTTCAGATCTTGATAATTTTTGGCAGAAATGATGTTGATGACGCCCTGGAGTGCCCGATAGGTTAAGTTAAAGTACCAATGATTGTCACACACACACTAGGTGTGGCGAAATTATTCTCTGCATTTGACCCATCACCCTTGATCACCCCCTGGGAGCTGAGGGGAGCAGTGAGCAGCAGCGGTGGCCGCGCCTGGGAATATTTTGTGGTGATTTAACCCCCAATTCCAACCCTTGATGCTGAGTGTCAAACAGGGAGGTAATAGGTCCCATTTTTATAGTCTTTGGTATGACTCGGCCGGGTTTGAACTCACAACCTACCGTTCTCAGGGCGGACACTAGAACCAGTTCACAGCCACTCCAAGTGGGGGGAGGCTGGCGGCAAAATCTGCCCCACGCCATTATCAATAAATCTGTCTTTATGCACTTTAGATGATCTGTTCTCCTTCCTAACTGACATGTAGCATTAAGGTCGCGGTCTGATCATGCCTAGACGTTCATTTCGACATTAACATCGCCCCCTTGTGGTAAAAAAGTATACCTCTCATAACTTCCTTCCACATGCTCCGATCTGTCTGAAATTTTTGTTGGTGGGTCAAGGTGTTGGGTGGGATGCAACTGCATGACTACTGCAGTGCCATTATCCACCTTGTGGTGGAAAATCATAACAGTCATAACTTCCTAACACATGCTCCGATTTTCATGAAATTTTTGATTGCGGGTCAGGGTGTTGGATGGGACATAACTGCATCACTGCAGTGGTGGCAATACCGCCTCCTTGTGGTTGAAAAATGTAACTGTCATAACTTCCTTACAGATGCTCCAATCTTCCTAAAATGTGTGATGGTGGGTCGGGGTGTTCGGTAGGACTTAACTGCATGACAATTGCGGCACCATTATCTTTTACCTTGTGGTGAAAAACTACAACATTAACTTCCTTACACATGCTCTGATCTTTTTGAAATAGTTGATGGTGTGTTGGGGTGCAACTGCATGACTCCTGCGCTGCCATTAATGCCCCCTTGTGGTGAAAAATTATAACTTTCATGCTTCAATCATCCTGAAATGTTTCATGGTGGGTTGGGGTGTTCAGTGGTATGCAATTGCATGATTACTGCGCCACCATTATCGCCCCCTTGAGGCGAAAACGTATAACTTTCATCGGGAAGGATGTGACCGCAAGCGCAAGCGTGCCGGCCGACTCGGCGGAGGCAAGGGCCCGTTTAGTGCTGCTCGCAGCTTTAATCATTTTAATATTTGATTAATATCTAATTATTTAATTATTGTTTTCAAAAAGTTGTAAAACATGTTTTTATGCCTTAATTACGAAGATTTTCTATTTAGAAAGCTCCAGCACCCCCCGCGACCCCAAAAGAGACAAGCGGTAGAAAATGGATGGATGGAATACATTTTTAATTTGCACAGAATTGATTTACCAGTCAGGCTTGAAAGCAATAAAGGGATAAACAGGGGTTTACTGTACTTAGTTACTGATCATAGTTTTTTTAAGTGTTTTGTTTGTCAGCTGGACATTAATGGAAAGTAAATAAAAAGTATATTCAAGCCCGTCTTTTTATCTTGAAAACCCCAGAAAATGGAGTTGAATTTTTTGAGATATTTATTGTTTTTTTACAGGGTAGCAACAAAATGTAAATATATGTACATATATAATTGTGATCATAACATTAAAATATTGTATTTACATTTTCTACTTTCATATTTAAACGATTAAAAGGTGAATTAATGGATGACGTCCCCACAGATTCGCTGCGAGGGTCGCATGGTAAAGACGGACGAAGGCCTGCTGATCCGCTCCTTGCAGATGTCGGACAGCGCCACCTATCAGTGCACGTCCACGGAGAAGAACTTCAAACACACGCTGGTCAAGCTGCAGTTGGTGGTTCTCTCCAGCCGCACCGTCAACAACGTCCCGGCGGACACGGGCATCCCCGGCCTCGCCCCGCTGCAGTCCAGCGCCTGGACGCCGAGCGCCGGGCAATACAAAGACCTGCTGACCATCCTGAGCCAACCTGAGATGGGCCTCATCAACCAGTACTGTCAGGACTACTGGCAGCAAGGAGACGCCACAGACGGAAAGAGCAAAAGTTTGAAGGAGTTGAAGGAGCAGAAGAAGCCTCGCAACCGCCGGCATCGCGACGAGGACACGCAGACATGAGGGACTTGTGCAACGTCTCTACTAGAGGACAATATTTATTGTAGCTTGTAAAAAACTTCTTTGTACCTCATAGATCAAGTTTTTGTCAATAGTTTAATCTGTGCAAATATTGATATTAGTATTAATATTGACAATATTATCTTTGCTGTTTCAAACTAAGACTGCTTGGAGCCTCCACGCATGACATGGATCATGGACCAGGACAATGGAATAGGACCATGAATCATAAAATCATGGACCTAGATCATGAACCATTGATTATATGCCAGGACCATGGACAAAGACCTGGACCATGGAGGCAAGGATCATGTTGGATGATTGGACTCCAAGCTGGCAGAAGAAGAGACATCCTTCACATGTCAAATCCAGTAGTGTTTTTCTGTGTTGATAACACATCTTCATGTTGTGTTTATTATCAAGTGTGATTATTGTTTTTTTTTACTGAAAATTTTAGCTGTTTAGGAACACAAAGGCAGATTCCAGCAGGCAGCTAATATTTGAAACCATTTCATGCAAAGCACTTTCTGTTGCCAAAATGCTCATTTTTTTATTCATCTTTATCAGCTAACTGGCATGTTAGTCTTCCTACAAAACAATATAAATTCCAATTTTTGGCCTCATTCTGTCACGTAACTTTATGTTCAATATTATTATTGTTTGTGTGAGCTAACTCTTCTAATACTAAAGCGCTGGACACAAAATCTGTCAATACATGTTGACCGAGTTTTTTATGACAAAGCACAAGGCGCGGTGATAAAATAATGCATAATTTAGATTTATAAAGCAAGTAACTTCAGGATGTTTAGACGGACCAGCATGAAGTTTGGTACACAACCTTATGTGACTGACAAGAACGTGTGTAATTTGAGAGCAATTGATTGAAAAACACGGCCACCATCAAACAAAATGTCTTTGTAGGAACATGGGCGAGATTTCACAACAACAATAATAATAACTGTCCATAAGTTATTGATCATTTGGTTAATGATAACAATGAATGAGATATAAAAATTATCTGCCCCATTTTCTTACTTTTATTTTCAGGATTAAAAGCCAGGCGTCCCACTACTTTTGTCCATGCAATATATTCATCAAAATGAGAATGTTGCAGTTCGGTATACATTTCTTACACTTTTTACGTTGCAACTTAGCATTCCTGACATTTTAAAAGTTTGCTTTAGGTAACACTGACTATCCATTTTTCCATCCATTTCTACCGCTTGTCCCTTTTTGTGGGTTGCGGGGGGTGCTGGAGCCTATCTCTGCTGCATTCGGGCGGAAGGCGGGGTACACCCTAGACAAGTCGCCACCTCATCACAGGGAAACACTGACTATTATCATTTAATTTATGATCCTGCAAATACCAACCACAATAAGGCACTAGTCACAATCACCTGTGTTACCTTGTTAAGGAACACTAGTAACAACCACTAATTACAAAACGCGAGTAACACACCCTAGTCACAAACCACTAGTTATGACTACAAGTAATAACCACTGGTTACAACCATTAGTTACAAAACACTAGTAACTACTTGTAGTTGCAATCACTAGTAACAAACTATTTATAACCACTAGGAACAGCCTCTAATTACAACCGTAGTCACAAACCGTGGTTATGGATTACTAGTTAGTAAGACTAGTTACAACTTATAACCACTAGTAACAGCCTCTTGTTACAACCACCAGGCACAACCCTAGTTACGAAACTCTAGTTATAAAATACTAGTAACAGCCTCTAGTTACAACCACCAGGCACAACCCTAGTTATAATCCTAGTAACAGCCTCTAGTTACAACCACCTGGCACGAGCCTAGTTAGGAAACACTAGTTACAAACCCTAGTTAGTAAATACTAGTTACAATCCTAAGTAACAGCCTCAAGCTACAACCCTAGTTACGAAACACTTTGTTACAACCCCTAAGTTACAAAGCACTAGCAAACAACCACTAGTTGTAACTACATGTTACACCACAACAACACTGGTCAGCTGAGCACCAATAGACAGGTATTGCCAGTGTGTATGTAAAGTGTATATACAATGCATGTAGTGTATGTACAGTGCATATACAGTGTATATACAGTGTATGTACAGTATGTATATGGTATTTGTCTACAAGAGACCGTGTTCCTGTGTATGTCAGTGAATGTTTTCTCATTGTGGGAATATAAATCTAAGAAAAGTGGGAAAAAAAAGAAATATGGACTAAGTAAGGCTTTTGGGTTTCTTTTAACGAGCGAGGTGTTGTCCAGATTGTACTTTGAAATTATTTCATTTGACGTTCTACGTCTTGTTTTGTCAGATTTACGTGTGTATCGTCAAAGTTATGAACGATAACGATGACACGGGCTGCTGACTAATAAATGAAAGTTTATATTTTATAAGAACATAACTTGTCGTTCTTTGACATTTTAAACAAGTTAAAATTAGGATTTGTCGAGCAGGACTTAGGCTTTCAAGGTAATGTTAGGGTTTCAAACTGGATTTAGGGGTTTTAATTCAATCAATCAATCAATCAATGTTTACTTATATAGCCCTTAATCACAAATGTCTCAAAGGGCTGCACAAGTCACAACGCCATTTACCATGAGGTCAGGATCGAGGTTAGGTCTTTTGAGCAGAGGATGAATAACCACTTTTTTGAATGCTAGGGGAACAGTACCAGAGGAAAGTGATAAGTTAATAATATTTAGCACTGATGGTCCTAATATTACAAACAGCTCCTTGATAAGTTTCCCAGGAAGTGGGTCAAGTAAACATGTTTGTTTTGTCCCATTTACACGTCACAGGAGTTCCTCTAATGTTATATCATCAAAAAGAGAGAGATTTTTTTGGATGGCAATATCCGTCATACATACAAACGATTGTACATTTGTATCTGCGTTAATAGAACCCAGTTGGAGCTGAGACGCGTTATCTTTAATTTCCTTTCTAATGAGTTCAATTGTCTTATTAAAGAATTTCATAAAGTCATGTGCCGAGTGGGTGGAGCTACTGGGACAGTCCCTTGTTGGGTTAGCAATGCTGCTGTATTAAACAAGTATTTAGGATCATATTTATTGAGACGGCTGAGATTGGATAATTACTTTTAGCTAAGGTAAGCGTGTGTTTATAAGTTGTTAAACTATCACTCCATGCTTGATGGAAAACCTCAAGTTTAGTCACACGCCATTTGCGTTCCAGCTTTCTGCATGATAGTTTAAGACCTCTGATTTTTTCTGTAACCAGGGGATACGCCTTTTAGGGGCCCTTTTTAGCTTTAGCGGTGCTATACTATTAATGGCGTTGCGCAGGGCATCGTTAAAGTAGTTAGTGAGGTTTTCGATAGAGCCCACATAATTTGGGAATGATGCCATGACTGAGGGTAGGAGGCCAGCAAGTGTCTTGGTTATGACAGCATTAATGTTAAGGCTGTTAAAGCAGTGGTTATTAATAGCTTGTTGACAATGAGTCTGAACTTCAAATTTTATAAGGTTCTGATTGGGCATAACTTTAGTGTACGGGAAGACCATGACTTTGGAGGTGGTGACACCCCGGACAAGGACTAGGTCTATCGTATTACTGTTGCGTTGCATGGGTTCATTTATTATTTGTGTACCACAGCTATCAGTTGTAGTCTGGAGCTCCACGCACAGAGGGTCTGACGGGGTATTCATATGGATATTAAAAACCCACATTATAATTATATTATCTGCGTACGTCACTAGATCAGCAAAATACTCTAAAAATGAACTGATAAAGCCCGAATAGGGCCCAGGGGGGCGATCGATAACAGCCAGATAGAGAGGTAGCGGTGGGACAGACCTCATATTAGGCACCTCAAATGATTTATATTTATTACTTAGGTTAGGGCTAAGTTTAAGGTTTTCATTGTATATTAGTGTGACCCCCTCCACCCCTTTTAAGGGGACGGGCAATATGTGCACTAGTAGAGTTAGGAGGAGATGCCTTGTTAAGCGGGAAAAATTAATCTGGTTTGAGCCAGGTTTCGCTGAGACCAATGATGTTAAGATTGTTGTCTCTAATGACCTCATTAACTAATAACGTTTTGGGAAACAACAATCTGATGTTTAAAAAGCCCATATTATAGGTAGTGGGCTGTTTTGAGGAATTGTATCCGTAGTACTGATATCAATAACGTGTTTATTCTGTGTAGTGCGCCTTAAATAATTTCGATCACATTTAGGAAATGATATGATGGGGATCTTCAGATTGTTTGCTTGGTGCTGTGATAGATTGAACACGTTATAATTTGCCACCTCAGTAGAATGCATCTTCACCTCCTGCGCAGTCACTACAGAAAAAAACATGTGAGTTATATATTATGCTATGAGAAATGCTGTGTGTGCAGGAATTTTCCAGCCTGGCGCTGGTTAGTTCTAGTTTAACTGACTCCTCACCCGGACTAACAGACACTGTAATTGCCTGTGTCCGAGCTTGCTCTAGTGTAGTTAGTCAAGCTTCAATCAAATAGTAATGTAAGAGTGACGGCGCCTACCCGGTTATTGTGAAGGCAGTCCCTCCTCAGCAAGCCCGGTTTGTCCCAGAAAGAGGGCCAATTATCAATAAACGTTAGTTCCTGTTCTCTACAAAAACTAGTCAGCCACTTTTTAAGAGAGACTAATCTGCTATAATTCTCCTCATTGCCTCTCACAGGCAGGGGCCAGAGACAAGTATTCGATGCCGAGACATCTTTCTAGCGAGATTACAAGTCCAAGCTATGTCCCTCTGTAATCTCTGACTGTTTTAGCCTATTGTCATTGGAGCCAACGTGTACAACTATGTTCGCGTAGATAGTGGTGCAATTAGCCTGTCGTACGTGTTTACTAGGCCTGTTGTGAGTTAGCTCCCTAAGATTAGCTTCAATATCAGGTGCTCTGGCCCCGGGAATACACTTAATTATGGCTGGTTTACTAAACTGTATGTTCCGGGTGATGGAGTCCCCTATGACTAAGATGTGGTGTCCGGTAGACTGGAATGTAGGACTAGCTAAAGGGCTAAATCTATTATGCATCTCAACCAGTTTACCGTGGCTAGTAGGCCGCTTAAGGCTGCTACAAGGTGGGCTAGTCAACTCGCTGCAGATAACGCTAGCAAATGTGTCCGTAGCGTTTAAATTTACGAAATTACTCTGCTCTAACTGGCGGACACGGTCCTCTAGTAAGGCCAACCTATCCATGAGAACAGTGCACGAAGAGCAGGGAGCCATACTCACGTTGTTTCTTTCACCGAGTCGAGTTCTTGCTGTCTACGGAGAAGTGGCCTCAGCTTGAGGGAGCAGATGCCTTCGGAGCTTCCAGCAAGCAAGCGTCAGCAGACTTTTCCTGACGTGACCGGAACACTTTCATAATTATTAGGGTTAGTGTAGCAAGTTGTGGTTTACAACTTTTGGCTTTTCAAAATGAGGTGGCGACTTGTCCAGGGTGTACCCCGCCTTCCGCCCGATTGTAGCTGAGATAGGCTCCAGCGCCCCCCGCGACCCCAAAGGGAATAAGCGGTAGAAAATGGATGGATGGATGGATGGGCTTTTCAAAATTTGAGTCAACATTTCATTGTAGGGTTTTGAATTGGGGTTTTGAAATTGGTGTTAGAGTTTAAAGTATGGTTTGAATTGGGCTTTTAATTTTGGGTTAATGTTTAAAAGTAGGGTTTGAATTAGGGTTTGAAGTTGTGTTACGGTTAAAAGTAGGGTTTTGAATTGGGGTTTGGGTTTAAAGTGGGGATTGAATTGTTTTATCAAATGTTGGTCAGCCTTTCAAAATAGCGTTTTGAGTTGGGGTTTCAAATTGGTCCATCCATCCATCCATTTTCTACCGCTTATTCCCTTCGGGGTCACCAGGGGGGGAAGGCGGGGTACACCCTGAACAAGTCGCCACCTCATCGCAGTTTTCAAATTGGTGTTTGGGTTTAAAGTGTAGTTTGAATTGGGGTTACAAATCTGGGTTAATGTTTCAAACTAGGGTTTGAAATGGTGTTAGGGTTCAAAGTATGGTTTTGAATTGAGGTTTTAAATTGGTGTTTGGGTTTAAAGTAAGGTTTGAATTGAGGTTTCAAATTGGAGTTTGAAATTGGTGTTAGGGTTTAAAGTAGGGGTTTTGAATGAGGGTTTCAAATTTGGGGCAGGGTTTTGAATTGGGGTTTCAAAGTAGGGTTTGAAGTAATGTTTCAAATGTGGGTTTGGTTTCAAAGTGAGGTCTCAATTGTGGGTTTGGGTTTCAAAGTAGGGTTTTGAATTGAAGGTTCAAATATGGGTTAGGGTTTTGAATTGGTGTTAGGGTTTAAAGTAGGGTTTTGAATTGGGGTTTCAAATTTGGGGTAGGATTTTAAATCAGGGTTTCAAAGTCGGGTTTGAATTGAGGTTTCAAATGTGGGTTAAGCTTTCAAAGTAGGGTTTTGAATATGGGTTAGAATTTAAAATTGGGGTTTCAAGTTGGTGTTAGGGTTTAAAGTAAGTTTGAATTGGGTTTTAAAATTTGGTTTGGGTTTTGAATTTGAGGTTCGGGGTACAAATTGGGGTTGGTTTGTAATTAGGGTAAGGGTTTCAAACTAAGGTTAGAGTTTAAAAATAGGTCTTCAAACTAGGATTAGGTTTTTACAAAAGGGCTAAGGTTTTAAATATGGTTTTATTTTAGGGTTTCAAATTACGGCAAGGGTTTCAATACAGGTTTGATGTTACGGTTTCTTCGATATAAGTGAGATGTGAGTATGAAAGTTATGTCTTCTGGTTGCGCACACACACACACGCACACATGCACAACACACACAAGGAGCGTAATTGAAAGTGAGTAGATTAGAATACTTAACCATCTTCAGATTAAGGTCAATAAGATCTGTGGGGTGAAACTACAAAGCTCTTTAGATACTTCTTTCTGGAATATAGAAATGTACCGCTGGTGTACTGATATTTGTATACATACAAAATGTGTTAAAACTTCTGTCTGGAATACTCTTTAAGAAACGTACTTTACATATGTTGATGTTTTCATGTACAATCAGGCCTTGGTATACTCTGTAAGAAATGTACTGCTAGTATTGTCATGTACATTTAAACTTTGCAAGTAGTGACATGTTAATGTGGTTTTGGCAGCAAGTACTTCCATGCTGTACTGCAAGTGTGGATCATTGAAGGAACTTTCAGCAAGAAGTTCTCCCGGCTCTGCTTGAAGATAAGAACTTGAGCCGATGTTCATCTTCCGCTGAGCACAGCAGAGTTCCTCCAAAGGTTAGATCAGCCGTGTTCACGCCCGTGCAGACGTTCACACCCCCCCGCCCAAAAAAACACTCCTGTCCTTGCGCCTCATTGGCCTTCCCTGGTCAGGTGGGCAGAGGAATCCCCAAAATCCTGTCCTAAGTGGGGAAAATACTGCCGACGTTCTACCCAGTGCGGACTGCAGGCGCTTGAAACGAGGCCATCAGCTGAGAACCTTCCTCTGACCACTCGGCCTCAGAGCAACAGAGCGGCCCAAAGCGGGACCACAAGATGGGGGCTGGAGCGAGCGCTGAAGAAAAGCGCTCCAGAGAGCTGGAGAAGAAGCTGAAGGAAGACGCTGACAAGGATGCGAGGACGGTCAAACTGCTACTTTTAGGTAAAGTCATGCTGCCTATTTACATATTTCATAAAAACATCTGCCCATGTCAACCTGAGGAGAGATGCACCCCAAGAAAAATACTCTAATTAAAAGTTCAAAATATACTCCACTCTACTAGTACAATTACAGTGGTGATAATTAATTAAGATACATAATAAGCTATTATCATGTCCTGGCCTTCAAATGTTCCCCCTTAAAAAAAAACACCACTGAATTGTTTTTATGGGGGAACAAATTTACATTAAAAAAGGAAATAAACCATATTTCCAAAGTATTGAATAAAGTTATTTTTGATGTTTTTAACCATTAAAATAAAAATGTCAGAACAAACATTTATGTCAACTCAATTTATGACATTTTTCTTAAACACTAAAGTATTACGTTGAGGTAACTAAAAAGATGGCAGTAAAATATCTGATGGTCTTCAAACATTATATAAATGATAAATAAAAATACATTTAAATACACAATTGTAATATTGTAATGATGATGAATAATTAATTAAATTTATTTCATTCAATGATTTTAACCCTAAACAATTAACAAATAGAGTATTATATGATCAGCATTTTTCCCCAAGACATACAATCCTTAGGTATGAATTTTATTAATAATCAAAAATGTTATTTGACTGATAGTAAAGTTGGAAGTGTAAAACATTTATTTTATAGTTTATCTAAGGATTAGGACATGATGTATTGTAATGTGTATTCTTATGATTTGTTAAATATTTTATATATGCTAGTCGGTGATGACAATGTAGGTCATCTTTGGAGCAGATTAAAAGTGCATTAAGAAGCATTATGAGTCATCATAGATCTTCTTCCACCAGGAGGACACGCCCCTAATGTTGCTCCCCCAATCTTTTCTGGGTAGCTCTGTCAGCTTCCCCGTGATTGGCTGAGAGCCCATTCTCAGCTAGCATAGTTGTTTGGATCAGGAAAAAAAAACATAAGCAGAAAACACATAAGTGAATATTAAACATTTTCAGCTTGTTCATGAAACATTCATTTGTGTTTTAATCATACTTTTTTTTTTTTTATCTTTGGTTATTTAGGTGCTGGCGAATCAGGAAAAAGCACAATTGTCAAACAGATGAAGTAAGCACTTTTCATTTCTGCATGTAAAATTAATAAGTCATTAGGAAGTCACAGATACCAAGGCATGACCTGACTCGGAGTCATATCATTACCATATTTTTAATATTTCAATGACCTTATTCATTAGCTTCATTGTGTATTAGAAATGAATATGAATGAAAACATATTTTAGCATCATGCAAACAACAACCACAACAAGAACTCTTCCATTACTAAGAAATGTTAAATAGTTTTACCCGTAAAACGGTACTGACTTTATTTATAGGAACTATTTAACTCTACGATAAAGTTATTAATCACCTCGTTTAATTGGCTGTTTTTCCACATTAAATTTGACTTCATTATTGTTCTTAGTTATATATTTTACTATAGTTATGTGGTCATTTTATTCCTAATAATTAATTAACAGTATAGTTATTGTATTAAAGTTTTACTTGAAGTTTGTTATGAGTTTTATTGACATCATTTTTAAACAGTTGGAAGGAATTACATGTGTAATAGTAAAAGTGCCTTCATCCATCCATTTTCTACCGCTTGTCCCTTTCGGGGTCACGGGGGGTGCTGGAGCCTATCTCAGCTACAATCGGGCGGAAGGCGGGGTACACCCTGGACAAGTCGCCACCTCATCGCAGGGCCAACACAGATAGACAGACAACATTCACACTCACATTCACACACTAGGGCCAATTTAGTGTTGCCAATCAACCTATCCCCAGGTGCATGTCTTTGGAAGTGGGAGGAAGCCGGAGTGCCCGGAGGGAACCCACGCAACATTTTTTTTTAAATAAAAAAACAAAACAAACTATTTGCAAAAGTCACAGCGTGTTAATTAATCTAATAAAATAAAATAAAGAAACTGCAACACCAACCCTATCCTAGCTTTACAATACTAAGGATAGAAATGTACAAAGCAATGAGGAGACATACAAATACAATATTAAAAAATTTCCAAAATCAACACTATTAATAATAATAATCATATCTATAATGATTGTAAAAATTTAAAAATTGATTCTGTAAAGAAAAAAATGTTTTTAAAAATTACACGAAAAACTTTTTTTTAATTGATTCTCAAAAATTGTGAATCAATTTATATTTGAAATAAATCAAGATTGTGATTTGGACGTAAATAGATTTTTTTAGCACCCTTTATATACAACATTTGAGAACAAAAGTTTTCAACATAATGTTCTGAGGAGGCCCCGCCCACAAAATTGAACTTGGTTGCAAATCTTTTTTTGATTGGTTGCATAAGACACACATTTTAGTTTTAGAGTTGAGATGTTCAACATTTCTCTCCATTGACATTGTTGTTATTACCTGATCTCCACTTCCTTTACGCCGGTCGCACTGATCGCGACTATCGCTAACGTAACTGTTTCTGCGGCACAGAATTATCCACAAAGACGGTTACTCGCTTGAAGAGTGCTTGGAGTTCATCACCATCATCTACAGCAACACTCTGCAGTCCATCATGGCCATCGTGAAGGCCATGACCACGCTCAACATCAACTATGGACACTCGGATCATCAGGTCACACACACACACACAAACACACACACACACACACAAACACACACACACACACACAAACACACGCACACTAACAAGAGTGAAGTAACGCCTTGAACTCCACAGGACGACGCCAGGAAGCTGATGCACCTTGCAGACACCATCGAGGAAGGCACGATGCCCAAAGAGCTGTCAGACATCATTCTGCGTCTGTGGAAGGACTCGGGCATCCAGGCGTGTTTCGACCGCGCCTCAGAGTACCAGCTCAATGACTCTGCTGGATAGTAAGAACGCTTCGGCAGAGCAAGAGTCAAAGTGAACGTGTCTGAGTGTTGTCTTCTGGTCTTAGCTACCTGAACGACCTGGAGCGTCTCGTCCAGCCGGGCTACGTGCCCACCGAGCAGGACGTGCTGCGCTCCAGAGTCAAGACCACCGGCATCATCGAGACACAGTTCGGCTTGAAAGATCTCAACTTCAGGTGACGAAGCGTTCTTCTTCGCCTTCTTTTCTCCTTTCTTGTCCTAAATGTTCTTCTCACTCTTGGTGCAGGATGTTCGATGTGGGGGGTCAGAGGTCGGAGAGAAAGAAGTGGATCCACTGTTTCGAGGGCGTGACCTGCATCATCTTTATCGCCGCGTTGAGCGCCTACGACATGGTGCTGGTGGAGGACGATGAAGTGGTATGATACGTTGCAGCACATGGAAGGAGGGGTTGGGGCATGAAGCTAATTAAACTCGAGTATTACCTCAAAGATGGTTTTATCTGCAAGTACCTCCGCTTACATAATATTTTCGATTCAAACACGCGGCTCAAACTCAGGGTCGTCCTTGTACGACATATTGTCAGTTTCCCTGTTCTATTGTTTATGCAGCGTGTATATTATGGGTAATATTATATTAATGTGGTGCAGATGTAAAATACCTCAGAAGAAGGATTCAGCTATGGGAGTGAGCGAGGGACAGAGAGATAGTGTTGCTTTGGACTTGATATCATATACTGGAAGTGATGAGAAATTTTTTGAACAGCCAGTCATAACTCAAAACACCATATTTACAAATATTCAAAGTGTAAATATGGTAGAATAGTACATGCAATGTTGTGTTTCTACAGATTTTACACAGTTCAGATAGAAAGGGTGAAAAAAATATAAAAAACGGCTGCAATTAGAGAGCGTCCTACCAGCTCCACCTGAGCAGGTGAGATAAGTTCCTCCCAGGTAAGATCCAGATAAGTTTAGTGGTCCATTTAAGCTTGCCATCAAAACCTGAGAGAAGAGACAAACCAATTAATGTGTACATAATTTAAATGCTTATAACAGTAGACACTTATTGCCATGTAGTCACATTTCCATATTGTTAAGTTAAAGTAGCAATGATTGTCACACACACTAGGTGTGGCGAAATTATTCTCTGCATTTGACCCATCACCCTTGATCACCCCCTGGGAGGTGAAGGGAGCAGTGGGCAGCAGCGGTGGCCGCGCCCGGGAATCATTTTTGGGGATTTAACCTCCAATTCCAACCCTTGATGCTGAGTGCCAAGCAGGGAGGTAATGGGTCCCATTTTTATAGTCTTTGGTATGACTCGGCCTTGGTTAGAACTCACAATCTACCGATCTCAAGGCTGACACTCTAACCACTAGGCCACTGAGTAGGTTCCACATTTCCATATTGTACAACATATTGTAGGAATGTGCCGATCGATCGGCCACCGATCAATATCTGACGATTTTCATGAATAAGTATGTGATTGCCATTGCCAATTATTTAAACTAGGGCTGAGCGATATGGCCTTTTTTTAATATCGCAATATTTTAAGGCCATATCACGATACACGATATATATCTCGATATTTTGCCTTAGCCTTGAATGAACACTTGATGCATATAATCACAGCAGTATGATGATTCTATGTGTCTACATTAAAACATTGTTGTTCATACTGCATTAATATATGCTACTTTTAAACTTTAATGGAGAGAAGGAAATCATAACTAAAAAAAATCACTATTTTTTTCTTACGGTGTTGATCTGGAAATGTTTGCCTTGGCATTTTGATGGTGTGGGCGTGTAGCACCGAACGGAGATGTTGACGTGCGGAGTACGTAAATATTGTTTTTAATATTGTTGTGCAGCACTTTGGAAACATTTTTGTTGTTTAAATGTGCTATATACATAAAGTGGATTGGATTGGAGTGAGCACTCTTCATTCACTAGCAGGGGACTTTTCAAATGATGCTACATATTAGCAGGAGGCTACTGCTACTTTTTATAGCAACGCTTTTGCCCCACACATGACAAATTATGGTTGTCTGTTCGACATATTCCCACTTGAAGCCAAACCACGGCCAGGCGATGGACCCCCTGCTGTTTTTGGGGGAATTCATTCTTCCTTCATTTGTTACCAGATTTGCACCTTCTTTCTCTCGTATTACCGCTAGCATCACAGCTAATGTTAGCCATGCTGCTATTTCTCTGCTCCGCGAGGGCGTATACATATGTGACATATGACGTGACAGTATGTAGAAGCTGCGCTTGCTGTCTGTGAGAAGGAGAGACAGGAAAGAGCGAGTAGAGCATGTAGTTTAATGCCCGCTGCTAAAAGCAACTGCGTGAGAACGCATACTCGAATATAACGATATAGTAATTTTCTATATCGCACAGAGACAAACCCGCGATATATCGCTCATATCAATATATCGCCCAGCCCTAATTGAAACTGTATTTATTTTTAGTCCTCCAGCTGACAAGCGGCTAGCAGCTAATTATGTGTCTCCATACACTGTGTGGAGCCGCTCTTCTAATAATAGTCATCTCCATTACAGCAAAAAAACTGCATTTCAAGTAATATTGTCACTGCAGACGAGGCTAAACATGCAAACCGAGAGCAACCCAGGAGCAGGCATGCTAATAGCATAGCTAACCGCTAAGCTAGCTTGAAACAACAGAAGAAACAAGTGTTTAGTAAAGTTTGAGAAGCGTAGATGGAAGCGGGTTACAGCAGAAAGTAAGCAATTGTGAACATGAAATGAACTAGTAGATTAATAAGAGTTGGAGAGAGGATAATATAACAACTGTTGGTGTGCCAGCATTGTCACAGTCAGTACACAGAACTTGAGAGGGCGCAGCGATCCATCAATTGGTAGTATTAGTATATGATCGATATTAAGGGTATTGAGGTTGATATTTTTATTTTCTCACAATAATTGTCTTGTTATTTTTGTTAATGTTTACAAACTATGGGAATAATTCCCTGGGCAACTTAGTATAAATACTGCAATATCACCATATTACCGTATTTTTCGGACTATAAGTCGCAGTTTTTTTCATAGTTTGGCGGGGGGTGCGACTTATACTCAGGAGCGACTTATGTGTGAAATTATTTACACATTACCGTAAAACATCAAATAATATTATTTAGCTCATTCACGTAAGAGACTAGACGTATAAGATTTCATCAGATTTAGCGATTAGGAGTGACAGATTGTTTGGTAAACGTATAGCATGTTCTATATGTTATAGTTATTTGAATGACTCTTACCATAATATGTTACGTTAACATACCAGGCACGTTCTCAGTTGGTTATTTATGCGTCATATAACGTACACTTATTCAGCCTGTTGTTCACTATTCTTTATTTATTTTAAATTGCCTTTCAAATGTCTATTCTTGGTGTTGGGTTTTATCAAATAAATTTCCCCAAAAAATGCGACTTATACTCCAGTGCGACTTATATATGTTTTTTTTCCTTCTTTATTATGCATTTTCGGCCGGTGCGACTTATACTCCGGAGCGACTTATACTCCGAAAAATACGGTATACTAATTCATCAAAAGATTAACAATGTCTCTCTACTCCATTCAGACTTGTCGATCCTCACATCAAATTGTGGCTGTTTTCTCCTTGTAACGGCGAAAATACTTCTTATCTAATGACTCACAGTATTTCTCCATCGTATCAAAGTCGGTGCAATGTTATTTTCCACTAAATAGTTGAGAAATATTGCGTGTCGCGCTATAGTAAATAATGACTCTTGGTGGATAAGCCCTACCAATATGGCAGCCGGTAATGCATTGTGGAATACTTTAGCCAAAAATCCGAAGGCCCCGATGGCTTGTATTCCGTCACATGACTTTTTCCCAGAGGTGAAAAACAGTGGTGGTCAACCAAGCCTAGAAGGCTGTTGTGCAGCAAGCAGCGCAAACTCTCTGAGTACACAAGCAGCCTAGATATTCCTGCAAAAACCAGATACGAACAAAAAATCGAACTATCCAATGGAATAGATCCCTATACTTTATAAAAAAAATTTAAAAAAAGAGTTGTCGTGTGGAGTTCCCAGACACATCATTCAAAACAGATAAAGACTTTGAAAAGCATGGAGGCCTACAACGTCTTTGTGTGTGGCTGGGTCAAGGAAATAGGTATCAAGACTCTCCCGGATAAATATGCATAGTTTTTGCTCGGGTAAGGTTGCATTTCACGATTCAACGTTGCACCTTGGGAGGACTCATCCATGTAAACATAGACAACGAGTACCCCACAGCTGACACCTGTGACCGCATATCCATTTAACACACTAATGTAACCTGTATGTTACTTCAATAAAGCACTGTACAAGTACTAAATAAAACAGTAAATGATATGTCTGGGCTAGATCAGAAGAACTAAATTCAGCTCTAGGAATGGAATAAAGACTGAACACAGGATTTATGTTTAAGTGGTACCAAATTATATTAAAGAATACCGGTAGTAGGAAAAATAACAAACAACATTGAACATATAAATTCAAATGGCCATTCACATATACATACATTCACACAACGTTCAGTTATTTACAACATCAGTATACGTGATTTAGTCCTTGTTTTTTACCAACGATGGTATGAGCGCAACACAAATACATAGTTCATTAAATAGGCCCCGTAAAGTCCACGTTGTGGTGGCAGTGTCCAGAGGGGTTTTCGTGAAGGGACGGGGGAAAAGTGAATGTTCAGGAGGACCGCAATGAACTTGTTGCGTTTTGGCAAAAAGAAGGGAAAACAGAGGGCGGCTGCTGAGAAGCCTCCTACCAGCCTGGGGTTCGGTTGGGTGGATTCAGTTCAAGTAGTTGGGTTCCAGGCATAAAGCTTCAGACTCTAGTTCAGGGGCTCTAAGCTCGCCATCCAACCTGGCCAATTCCGCAGATAAATCACTCTCAAACACTCCCGCGGACGACCCACGGCTCCGGTAGTCGGCTCCTGCAGCAACCTCACACAGTGTGTTCCTCTCGCTCTCACCGGTAGCAGCTGACTTCCGGGTTTTATGCTGTCTGCCAGCCGCGTTAAGTCACGTGACCGCGTGACGTAATGACGCACGCAAGTCACGTGACCGCGTGACGTAATGACACACGCAATAACAGCTTAGACGACGAAAAATAAATAGACAGGATATTTAAATGGGGTTTTGTCACCCGGGTTACATCCTCCCCCCTTTAGATCATGCAACTCCTGATGCAAGCTAAACGTCGCGAACATCCGATTTCAAAAGGTTGTTTGCTGCATAGGTAGTGAACGCTTCGTCATAGGCATTGACTAAACCATGAAATAACGTCTGAACAACGGAAATGAGAGGATTACCTAACACCGCATATTGAAGGCGATTAGGAGGTTGACGCTGACGACTAGGATGACTGATCACAGGCGTGGTTTCAACAACACGATCAGGCAAGTTCGCAGCTTCAGGTGGTAATCCTGCTGGACTGAGCAACGGCTCGGTTTGGCAGGGCGGTGCCTCTGCTTGGTCAAGGAGCTCTGGTTCATCCACAGGTGGGTCTTCAAATAGACCGGTTGGTGGTGTTCTGACAGGCTCAGGTGGGTTTTCACCAGGCTCGAGTTCCTCTTCTTCCACAGGTAAAGAAGCTTCAGATTTGGCAGAGGCCTCCCCATCAGAAGGTGAGCTTTCAGTTTCTAATACAGGATCGACAAGAATGACTGAAGGCACAGGTGAGGAATACACAGCCCTGGTCAGCGGCTGAGTGCGTTGTTCAGCTCCGGGTTCGACAGCATGCGAACTCTGGAACTGAAAAGTGGTTGGCGAAATCAGAACTTGAGGTCGATTCCATTCCTCTTCCTCCAGGTCTTCAGATTGATCGACGGTTACTGGCTTCCGGCTCCGGGTTACAGGGCGACGTGGTGGTGTAACTGGCAATGGATCTGGACCACCACTGGCTGGTAGAAAGGAGCATGGGAGGAGTAGATCTCTGTGGAGCGTACGATTGGGTCTATCTGCCCTGTTTTCAGGCTGAACTGTGTACACCGGCAGGTCCCCGGCACGCTTCACAACGACGTAAACATTGTGCTCCCATTTGTCTTCAATCTTGTGCTTGCCACGCAGCCTGACATTTCGCACAAGAACTCTATCTCCTTCCTCCAGACTCGACGGAGTGACTCGCTGATCGAAACGAGTTTTATTCCTTCCGCCAGATTTAGCAGCATTCCTCGAAGCAATTTCAAAACTCTCTTCAAGTCTGGACCGCAGGTTCTCAACATATTGGGAATGAGAGGTGGCTTGTCTTCCCCGCACAGGTAAGCCAAAGGCCAGATCTACCGGGAGTCGCGGTGAACGGCCAAACATCAGTTCGTATGGCGTAAAACCGGTGACATCGTTTCTCGTACAGTTGTAAGCATGTACTAACGGTTTTACGTGTTCCTTCCATTTGGCTTTCTTTTTGTTCTCAAGGGTCCCAAGCATGCTGAGTAGGGTCCGGTTGAACCTCTCGACTGGGTTTCCCCGAGGATGGTAAGGGGTTGTCCTGGTCTTTACAATCCCAGCGAGTTGGCACAGTTCTTTAATCAATTTAGACTCGAAGTCGGGTCCTTGATCCGTGTGGAGACGTTCAGGTATTCCGTAGCACACGATGAAGTTTTCCCATAAACACTTTGCCACTGTCTTCGCCTTTTGGTTTGCGGTGGGTATGGCTATTGCAAACTTTGTAAAGTGGTCGGTGAAAACCAGAATGTCTTTAATATTGCTTTGATCGGGTTCGAGTGACAAGTAGTCCATGCAGAGCAACTCCAAGGGCCGACTCGTCTTGATGTTAACGAGTGGTGCAGATCTTTCAGGAAGTGCCTTCCGTCTCACACAACGATTGCAGAGAATAAGATCAAGATCTTATTCTCTACGTCAGCTGCCATACGAGGCCAGAAAAAACGGGTGCGTACAAGGTCCAAAGTCCGCTCAATGCCCAGGTGACCCATGTCATCATGTAAACTGGTCAGGACTACAGACTTCAACTCCTCCGGTAACACCAGCTGGAAAGAGACCTGTTCTCCGTCATGCCTCCTCCGGTACAAGATGTCCTCTTGTATCTCGAGACGATTCAGCTCCCTTAGCAACAGCGCAAGGTCCGGGAGTTCGCTCCTTGCCGTTGGGGGAACCTTTTCCCCAGTGTCAATCTGGTGAATGACCTCTCTGATAACTGGGTCAGCTAGTTGCTTTTCCTTGAGGTCCAGATGTGACAGGGCGGGAACAACTGGTAGGCCATGATAGTCTTCACTGGCGTAGCAGTCAGGGACTGCGTTGGCTGACAGACTCAGAGACTCGACCAGGGTAATCTGACTTCCTGGGGAACTGCTGGGCTGACTGGTGACAAGACAGCGGTGGCAGATGGCAGATACGATGTCTGGGTCGAGTTCTTCCACTTCATTCTGTTCAACAACATGTTCTTCCGTGAATTTGTTAATCAGGTCCCAGTCCTTCTGCACTGACAGGTCAGCAGGTTGGTTGTGAGGGCGGCGTGATAGAGCGTCGGCGTCGAGGTTCTGCTTCCCGGCTCGATACTGCAGCTTGAAAGTGTAGGTGGACAGGGCAGCAAGCCATCTATGACTGGCGGCATCCAACTTTGCCGATGTTAACAGGTAAGTGAGCGGGTTGTTGTCAGTCACTACCACAAAGTGGGCCCCGTACAGGTAGTCATGAAACTTCTCACACACACTCCACTTCAGCGCAAGGAATTCTAACTTGTGTGCAGGATACCTCGATTCGCTCGCTGACAGGCCCCGGCTGGCGTAAGCGATTACTCTCAGCTGGCCTTCTTGGTCTTGGTAAAGAGCCGCTCCAAGCCCTGTGGTGCTGGCGTCAGTATGCAAGATGTATGGACGTTTTGGGTCGGCGAAGCCAAGGACTGGGGAACTGGTCAACTTCTCAATGAGTGTTTCGAAAGCTTGCTGACAGGTAGGTGTCCATCGCTCTCCGAAGGGCTGTTTCGTGTCATGAAATTTTGCTGGACTCGATCTCTTCTGGGACTTGGAGGTAGGTGTATAGCCCCGCGTCAAATCATTGAGAGGTTTGGCGATGACGGAGTACCCCTTTATGAACCTCCGGTAATATCCAGCAAATCCTAGAAACGACTTGAGCTCCTTCAAAGTTCTTGGAATTGGCCAGGTTTTTAAAGCAAGAATTTTGTCCGGATCGGTCTCGACTCCCTTCTCCGAAACTATATGTCCCAAGTACTTGACAGACTTCTGGAAAAATTTACATTTCTCGGGAGAGAGCTTCAGACCATATTCTTTTAGACGATGCAATACCCGCAGCAGCCTCCGCTCATGTTCTTCCAGTGAATCCGAAAACACAATGAGATCGTCGAGGAAAACCAGAACTTCCTTTAAATGGAGATCCCCCATGCTTTTCTCCATTAACCGCTGTAATGTAGATGGAGCGTTTGTTACCCCTTGGGGCATTCGGTTGAACTCCCAAAATCCGATGGGCGTTACAAAAGCTGTCTTAGCTTTGTCTTCTTCATTCATTTCGATCTGGTAGTATCCAGATTTCAAATCGAGAACGCTGAACCATTTTGAACCGGTCAAAGCGGAAAGAGACTCCTCCAGATTTGGCAAGGGGTAGGCGTCTTTAACCGTTTGAAGGTTCAGCTTCCTGTAATCGATGCACAAGCGTATGTCCCTGTTCTTCTTACGGACCACGACGATTGGTGACGAAAATGGCGACTCTGATTCACGAATGACACCAGCCTCCAGCAAGTCTCTGAGATGTTGTCGGACGGCCTCGATGTCATGAGGGTGAATGGGTCTGGCTCTGTGTTTGAACGGAGTTTCGTCATCCAGCTTTATGTGATGTTTCACTTTGTTCGTGCGTCCAAAGTCCAGTTCACTGAGTGCGAAGACGTCCGGGATCTGATGGAGTTTCTCCGTGATTCTTGTCTTCCACTCCGGTGGAATAGGTGACTCTCCAAAGTTCAGCTTTAGATTGATGCGAGGACTTTCAGATAGTGAACAGCTTGTTGACACGCTGTGCGACAAGATCTGCGGTGACACGGCAAGTTCTGCGATGGTGGAGAGAGGTGGGATGGTCACATCCTGGTCCGACTCGTTACTCAGGATGACCGGAATCTTCTTGTGGGATTGGCTTGGGAGCGTGATCAAAGAATTTTTGACATACAGCCCACCTGGCAGTGGTGAGGCGGGATGCTCCACAAGCGCCCACTGACCGGGAGACAGCATGCTGGTGGGGATGGAGCCATCGACGACAGTAGTGCGCCCAGCAGGGATGAGGACAGGCGACTTACTGGCTAACCTCACAACGCCGTCGCAGCCTTGTTGTTGTTGCTGGTGGCGTATTTGCAGTAGTTGCAGCACTGCTCTGTAGCCATTTGCCGTCGGCTGGAAGTTGGATAAGTCACTCCCCAAATGCTGGTTGTATAACGGCTCCAGTGTATTCATGCCGATTAATACCTGGGACTGATGAGCTTTGTCGTCAGGAACAACCAGTGCTAGCGTTGAGACGTCAAAGTCAGCTCCCAGGAACTCTCTTGGAAAGGTGACCACCATCTCCACATATCCGAGATACGGAACGACCTGTCCTGCAGCTCCTTCAACTTGCAGTAAGTCACGCAGGGGTTTCACCGGCTGATCCGCAAAATGCTGGTTGTAGAACGAGACTGGGATCGTAGTTACTTGCGATCCGGTGTCCAACAAACAGTTGAATTCTTCGCCAGCGATTTTGATGTTTGCTGTACAGCGGGATCCGACCAAGCCTTTAGGTAACCGGGATGGAACAGCAATAGTGCTTTGAGTCATTTCTTGACATTTGACATATTTCTTCTTTGGATTGGGACATTGTGGGTCCACAACAGTTCCGGTTTGCCCCACAACTGGAACTGACTCTGGTTTAAAGATGGTCTGAACGAGAAGTTCGATCTTTGCCAGCTTTGTTGCTTTTCTGCGAACTGTTTCTTCTTGGCAGCAACCAATGCAGAGTTCGGGGGGTTATCACAGTATGTCCTTATATGACCATCTTCACCACACCGATAGCAGTAGCCAGGCTTGGGAACAGGAGACGGGTTCTTTGGTTGCTTGCCCGCCCCCTGGCCCTTACCCGACATACCACCAGGCGTGGGCTTGAAAGCAGCAGACTGACAGGATCTTGACTGTGCAGCAGTGAGTGTTGCGAGCTGCTTCTGGACGTCGGCCAGCTGTTTAGCGAGCTGCTGCGTGACGTTGGTGAGAGCAGCAATCTCTCCCCTCTCTACACTGTCTGTGTAGGCGTACTGCGCATGGTTTGCAGCCCTGGAGCGTGAAGAGCCGAGATGTTGCTGCATACGGATGGACTTTGCTGCTTCACGATCCTCTTCAGTTCGCAGCAAGAGCAGAAATTCAGCAAACGTTGGGGGGTTCTTTTTCCTTAGTTTCAGTTGGAGTTCTGTTATTAGGGAGTTGTTCCAACATTCACGGCAAAACTGAGTCAGAAGATGTCTTTCAAAGTCTTTATTCAGTACACCGCCTCGTTTCACAGCCTGGTTCAGCGCCACCTGTAGACGTTGCAAATATTTAGACGGTTTCTCTCCAGCATCCTGGAACGTGTCCATAAACTTGGCGTATAGCTCATCACCATCCTGGACCGTGCCGTATGCTGAGTCAAGTGTCTGTAAATACACGGCTGGAGGAGCGTCCGGTTTCAGGTGCTTCACCATATCCGCAGCAGGTGGTAACAAGCTATCGAAGATCTTGCGTGAGCGCTGTAGGTCGGACACGGCAGGATCCTTCAGTAGCAGCTCTACCCCGGCACGCCATGTGTCATAATCGGACTCTGTTGGAGATCTGGGCGATCTTCCTGAGAAGGCTCTGAGACGCTGCGCTGACAGGTTCATAGCGCTATCGCCGTTCTTCACGATATGTTCGACTACATAACGTTGAACTTCAGGTGGGTTAAGATTTCCGTGCAACATGGCTGGCGGAGGGGGTCTTGTGCTGGTTTGGGCTGTAGGATCTGGCTGGACTCGTGGCAGCAGTTCCACGTGCTGGTTCGAAGCGGCAAGATCAGCCGAATGCTTTTTACTGTCTTCGGAAAGATCCTCGTCCTCAGTGGCGGTGGTGTGGAGCTTGTTGACCTTCTGACCAAGCAGAGACATCACCCCACTTAGAATGATTGAAAAATCTTGGCCGGTCAGTTTCGCAACTCTTTCTAGCTCAGAGAGGTAATCATTGGTCTTTCGCTTCCCTACCTCGTCCGCGTAGACTGTAGCGAGTTCTGAAATTTTATAAGCCACTTTTTCCGTATCACACACATACGTATACGGCAGAAGTGGACGTAACGCAACCAATGCGGCGCCTGAGCTGTACTCTACGACAATCGAACAGTGAAAATCAGATTCGGGTTCATCTATAATTTATTTTTTTGAAATAGACCCATACTGCTGTAAAAATTCAACTACTTTGTCGTCGGTTTTAGTTTTTGTCGCGTCTTCGATCAAAACTGCATTTGGAATCTTAATGCCATGTTTCTCGAATAATTCCATTTTTCCAAAACAATATGAGTACCACAAAAATATTGTTCAGTTATTTCCCTCCACTCCTGGCTAGCTCGCCACGTTATGTAACCTGTATGTTACTTCAATAAAGCACTGTACAAGTACTAAATAAAACAGTAAATGATATGTCTGGGCTAGATCAGAAGAACTTAATTCAGCTCTAGGAATGGAGAGTAATAAAGACTGAACACAGGATTTATGTTTAAGTGGTACCAAATTATATTAAAGAGTAATAGGAAAAATAACAAACAACATTGAACATATAAATTCAAATGGCCATTCACATATACATAAATTCACACAACGTTCAGTTATTTACAACATCAGTATACGTGATTTAGTCCTTGTTTTTTACCAACGATGGTATGAGCGCAACACAAATACATAGTTCATTAAATAGGCCCCGTAAAGTCCACGTTGTGGTGGCAGTGTCCAGAGGGGTTTTCGTGAAGGGACGGGGGAAAAGTGAATGTTCAGGAGGACCGCAATGAACTTGTTGCGTTTTGGCAAAAAGAAGGGAAAACAGAGGGCGGCTGCTGAGAAGCCTCCTACCAGCCCGGGGTTCGGTTGGGTGGATTCAGTTCAAGTAGTTGGGTTCCAGGCATAAAGCTTCAGACTCTAGTTCAGGGGCTCTAAGCTCGCCATCCAACCTGGCCAATTCCGCAGATAAATCACTCTCAAACACTCCCGCGGACGACCCACGGCTCCGGTAGTCGGCTCCTGCAGCAACCTCACACAGTGTGTTCCTCTCGCTCTCACCAGTAGCAGCTGACTTCCGGGTTTTATGCTGTCTGCCAGCCGCGTTAAGTCACGTGACCGCGTGACGTAATGACGCACGCAATAACAGCTTAGACGACGAAAAATAAATAGACAGGATATTTAAATGGGGTTTTGTCACCCGGGTTACATCAACAATTATTGACTCATCACCATAATAGATTGTTTGTCCCACTATCTTATGTACTGTACTTGTGCACAAAATAAACAATAGGGGAGACGTAGAAGTACCTTTCTTGACAAAGTATCATTGACTCTGACTTTCTGGTTTTCTGTTTGTTAAAAATTAAAATACAAACATCAAAATAATACTTCAATGGGATATACTAAACGAGTAAAATATATTACAAATATATCAAATAAACCTTTAACGATGTGGTAACTGCAAACTTGTGCGTTCTTCGACTCTTCTCCCTTGGACTGGAGTGCGTGCCACTTTTTTGTCGTCTTTCATGAAATCTTTCAGTTGTCTTCCGTGGCTTAGTTGTTACAGCGCCAGCAACCTGAGGGTTCATGGTTCAATCCCCGGCTTTCGCCATCTTAGTCATGTCGCTTTACCCTTGGTCCTGATGGGTCGTTGTTAGGGCCTTGCATGGCAGCTCCCGCCATCAGTGTGTGAATGTGTGTGTGAATGGGTGAATGTGGAAATAGTGTCAAAGCGCTTTGAGTACCTTAAAGGTAGAAAAGCATAGTAAAACTAATTTACCGTTTTTGATTTCGAAACACACGCATTTTTTTTTTTGAGATAGAGGGACAGACCCTACTTGACGACCGCGCATATTTAGTGAGCCGGACGTGACGTCATGTAAATCCAAGCAATAGTTTTATAATTGAGGCACAAAACACTGATGTAAAGTGCAAAAGTGCAAATTACTTCAATACCTTTATCTACTTGACTAATTCACACTTTAAAGTGCTTCCCAGCATAGTAATTTAATAACAACACATTGTTACCTTACGTTGCGTTAGAAACGGTAGAAAACCAGCTTAAACTCCAATGCTAACTTCTCGAAGCTAACTCAATGAACGCAGCTAGCTAAGCTAATTCATACAGAAGAATGGAGAGTGCCAGACTCGCCAATTAGTTCAAGTAGAATAGACACTTTTTTCACCTTTGTCGGTTCTGGTAGGAGGCATCCAACAGATGGATATGTTGCACCCCTAAAATGACCAAACGTCATCTCTTCGGTGCAATATTTATTCAAGAAACCCACGGTTCATATTACAGGCATTTTCTGATATACTTTTTTCCCGCTATTTACTGTTCCACTTCCTGTTTCCTTCTCGAGCATGCGCATTACACGCATAACCTAAGAAATGGCGCAGCTCCCCTTTCCAATACTCATAACCAATCATACATGGAGATGAATATGAAAAATTAAAAACATTGTATAATAAATTAAACAAAAACTAAATATGTATTATTCTATTTATGCATCATAATACAAGTTTAGATTTGAAATCCAACTGTAGTTTTAGGGTGCTACATATACATTCATTGTATGATTTATGATTTAGTTCGCCCTCAAAGCAGACTTGCACTACCGACTACCGGGTCACACAATGCGGCGATTGGTCCTGCTTGGTCACGTGATTGCGTGACGTAATTACACTGGAGTCGTCACCCGGCTTGCGTCATCACACTTTTATGGTATCCTTCTTGTGCCATTTTTGTGATACGTTATTCGAACAAGTGGGAAAATAATCTCTTTGCCACTAAAAAACTGAAATGGGCAGTCCTCTGTTGTACAAGAGAGGAAAGAAGTGAAACAAATATACTCTCAATAGACTTTGCTGATTGTGGTGCTTGGGAGGCACGTCTCTTCACATCAAAACCTTCTTTTACTACAATTGCTGACTTTTTTTTGTTGACGTTGTCAGGTTTGAATAATATTAATGATAAAATACTAACAATTACAGTTAAATACTAATAAGCAAAAAAAAAAAAAAGACAAGTGTGTGATTATATGGTCTTGCATGTAAAATGTGTGATATCATGTCCGATACAAGCAGTCCTGTAGCGTGTTTACTTGTGCGAAGCTGGACAGTCAGTTAACATCTAAAGGTCCTCCAATAAGCACACATGGTTGGTCTTATCTTCTATTTTAGTCAAGTAATTTACAAAATGTGATAGGCTGTAGGCTACTAGGAGCTAGCAACTACACAACAGCTAAACACACAATAGCACATAAGCTAGACAAACACAATAATTAATTGAACAATATTGCAGTCTATAACAGCACACATGTCAATACAAACAGTACTATATAACTATAGTTTTTTACTACTTGCACATACAAAGCCTCCAGGGAAGAAGAGTATTAGAGAGTATCCAGTAACAAACGTGTCCGCATCGTTCAATTTCCTGCATCATGAGCTTAATTTCATGAATTATTGTGGCCAAAAAAACAATTACCACTCACTATTTATTATGGTAATAATAAATAGGTTATTGTTTTTCATAACTACCATTGTTCTCTGTTTCACTTATATCACTTGATCAAACCTTTTCTAACATTCCACACTACAAAATAATAAAATAATATATGATTCCTGCTGATCGTATTAAAGTTAAAGTTAAAGTACCAATGATTGTCACACACACACTAGGTGTGGCGAAATTATTCTCTGCATTTGACCCATCACCCTTGATCACCCCCTGGGAGGTGAGGGGAGCAGTGGGCAGCAGCGGTGGCCGCGCCCGGGAATCATTTTTGGTGATTTAACCCCCAATTCCAACCCTTGATGCTGAGTGACAAGCAGGGAGGAAATGGGTCCCATTTTTATAGTCTTTGGTATGACTCGGCCGGGGTTTGAACCCACAACCTACCGATCTCAGGGCGGACACTCTAACCACTAGGCCACTGAGCCAATACTTAAGGTTCCAATGTTTGTATCGCATTGGAAGTGAAAGAGATCAGAGTTTTAAGCATGCTCCAAAATAAAACGAAAGCAAAGTCTAGTAATCCTTTGAGTGCAGACTCTTTCCTGAGTCCTGTTTCTGGTCTGTGCTTATCATCAAAGGTACCTTTCACAAAAAAAACCAAAGAAAAAGCCAACCTGTCGTTCTGCTACAGAGCAAATCTGTCGTGTTTCAGAACCGAATGCACGAGAGTCTGCACTTGTTCAACAGCATCTGCAACCATCGCTACTTTGCCGCCACGTCCATCGTCCTCTTCCTCAACAAGAAGGACGTCTTCTTGGAAAAGATCAAGAAGGCTCACCTCAGCATGTGCTTCCCCGACTACGACGGTGAGCTACTTTGTCCGTCCTCCTCCAGCCGGCGTTTTTAATGTTATAGTCTTCTTCTTCAGGTCCCAACACCTACGAGGACGCAGGGAACTACATCAAACTGCAGTTCTTGGACCTGAACATGCGCCGAGACATCAAGGAGATCTACTCTCACATGACCTGCGCCACGGACACAGAGAACGTCAAGTTTGTGTTCGACGCCGTCACCGACATCATCATCAAAGAAAACCTGAAAGACTGCGGCCTCTTCTGAAAGGTCTCACACACCGTGGAACATCTATTCATCCGTTACAAGTTCCAACCGCGGCCATCGCAACACATTTACTGAGACGTATTATGTGGCCTTCAGCTTAATACTGAATGGACCTTTTTTTTGTGGTCATGTGGCAGATGAGGTGGCAGCGAAAAGGACTGACGGTAAACGGTCTTACAGGTGTAAAAAGAAGTTGAACTAGTTTGGGAGGCAAGTCTTAACATAAGTAAAATAAATGAATATAATTAAATAGAATCATTTGAAATAAAATCAAGTAAAACTAAACAAAGTTAAAAAGAATTAAAATACAATTAAGTAAAGTTTTTTTTCACTTATTGTGAATTAAAACATTGTACTGAGCAGCCAGGAAGGCGACGTTACAGTAGGTTGGTCTTCGGTTAAAGTCCCAATGATAGTCACACACACACTAGGTGTGGTGAAATTATTCTCTGCATTTGACCCATCCCCATGTTCACCCCCTGGGAGGTGAGGGGAGCAGTGAGCAGCAGCGGTGGGTGCGCTCGGGAATCATTTCGGTGAACCTTTGATGCTGAGTGCCGAGCAGGGAGGCAACGGGTCCCATTTTGATAGTCTTTGGTATGACTCGGCCGGGGTTTGAACTCACGACCTTCCAGTCTCAGGGCAGACACGAACCATAAGGCCACTGAGCAGGTTGTTATCAATAAGGTTATCATCACCTTTTCAAAATGAAAGTCTTTGTTGTCAATTCAAGACACACATGGCATCCAAATGACGTTGTCTTCTCTCCTCTTTGTAATCACAATACACTGTATCGATACAGTATATAACAATAACAGTATAGAGAACTGTGGAAGTCGCTTCCTACCGGTTCCACTGACACACTTCACAGGAGCCAGGCGCGCAAAGTTGAACAAACTTTTAATGTAAATAGATTTTATCACAAGTTTTCTCTCCAGCGACTTTTCAGCCACGTCCGTATCCTCTCTCTCCTCCTGCTCCCGGCCGCTTACTGTTAAAGACAACAGATGATTAGATTAACACGTACCACCTGTGAAATCTAATCACCTGCCAGCTGTGTCTCGCCGTCAGCCCATGCCCCGCCCCTATCCGATGGTGCTCGTCCTCAGCACCATAGACAGAGGCGGTTTCGAAACACACACATTTTGCTCCTGCAGGCGCGCTGGCCACACCTCCCTCCACAAGAACATTTTAAAATGTTAATAAGTATGTACATTTTTCCAAAAACTTGTGCGACTTTAGACGTCAGTCATATAAAAGTGTAAAAAGAAGTTGGTAAAAACAAATATATACTTACTAGTACATATGTGGAGGGTGATGCTTGGGAGGCAAATCTCTTCACATGAAAAGCCTCTTCTTGAAATACTGTCGACTTCTTGTGTCATGTCAGACATATTGTACTGAGCAGCCAGGACTGACGCGTGTATACAAATATGTTGTTTTCTGGGTATCATCACATTCCCTTTCATGTCACAGTTATAAGATGTTGGCTTCCGCCCACCTCCAAAGACATGCATCTGGGGATAGGCTAATTGGCAACACTAAATTGGCGCTGGCGTGAATGTGAGTGTGAATGTTGTCTGTCTATCTGTGTTGGCCCTGCGATGAGGCAGCAACTTGTCCAGGGTGTACCCCGCCTTCCCTGAGAGGGACGAGCGGTAGAAAATGGCTAGATGGGTTAACTAACTGCTGTGATTTTTGTCTTCTTTGCAGAGTTGTGTCATGACCCTCCACCCCCATCCTCTAACTAAGCTAACATCGAGCGAGGACACCTGTCAATCATTTGGAACAACTCTTAGCTTTGGCGTCCGAGACCAAAGGTCAACAGAGACTAAATCCTGCAGAATTCACACTTGACTTTTCTTTAGTCCAGATATGAAAGGTTTTGATTGTTTGGAGCGCAATGTAAAATGAGTAGCGACATGACAACATGGAAAAAAAGAGAGAGCCCAGACCTAAAGCCTATCTCAATACCTGCAAGAGACGCACATCTGGGAGGCTAAACCAGATCAAAATAGATTGTACACAATGTACACATATATGTACATGTTATGTACCCAATGTACACAATACAGGCTAGCCATGGAATAGGTGCTCCTTTCTTAGATGATATTGCTAATTATGATGATTATGTGCAGAAAGTATTCCTTGTAAAAAATAAAATTTTGAACCAATAAAGCTTCTGTAGACAACACATCAGTTTCCCTTTGTTATTATTAGTATTGTCATCAAAAAATCAATCAATCAATCAATCAATCAATCAATGTTTATTTATATAGCCCTAAATCACAAGTGTCTCAAAGGGCTGCACAAGCCACAACGACATCCTCGGTACAGAGCCCACATAAGGGCAAGGAAAAACTCACCCCAGTGGGACGTCGATGTGAATGACTATGAGAAACCTTGGAGAGGACCACATATGTGGGTAACCCCCCCCCTCTGGGGGAGACCGAATGCAATGGATGTCGAGTGGGTCTGACATAATATTGTGAGAGTCCAGTCCATAGTGGATCCAACATTATAGTAAGAGTCCAGTCCATAGTGGGGTCAGCAGGAAACCATCCCGAGCAGAGACGGGTCAGCAGCACAGAGATGTTCCCAACCGATGCACAGGTGAGCGGTCCACCCCGGGTCCCGACTCTGGACAGCCAGCACTTCATCCATGGCCACCGGACCTGTGTGTCTCCCCTTCCACAAGGGATAGGGGGGAGCAGAGGAGAAAAGAAAAGAAACGGCAGATCAACTTGTCTAAAAAAGGGGGGTTATTTAAAGGCTAGAGTATACAAATGAGTTTTAAGATGGGACTTAAATGCTTCTACTGAGGTAGCATCTCTAACTGTTACCGGGAGGGCATTCCATAGTACTGGAGCCCGAATAGAAAACGCTCTATAGCCTGCAGACTTTTTTTGGGCTCTGGGAATCACTAATAAGCCAGAGTTCTTAGAACGCAGATTTCTTGCCGGGACATATGGCACAATACAATCGGCAAGATAGGATGGAGCTAGACCATGTAGTATTTTATACGTAAGTAGTAAAACCTTAAAGTCGCATCTTAAGTGCACAGGAAGCCAGTGCAGGTGAGACAGTATAGGCGTAATATGATCAAACTTTCTTGTTTTTGTCAAAAGTCTAGCAGCCGCATTTTGTACCAACTGTAATCTTTTAATGCTAGACATAGGGACACCCGAAAATAATACGTTACAGTAATCGAGACGAGACGTAACGAACGCATGAATAATGATCTCAGCGTCGCTAGTGGATAAAATAGAACAAATTTTAGCGATATTACGGAGATGGAAGAAAGCCGTTTTAGTAACACTCTTAATGTGTGACTCAAACGAGAGAGTTGGGTCGAAGATAATACCCAGATTCTTTACCGAGTGGCTTTGTGTAATTGTTTGGTTGTCAAATGTTAAGGTGGTATTATTAAATAAATGTCGGTGTCTAGCAGGACCGATAATCAGCATTTCCGTTTTCTTGGCGTTGAGTTGCAAGAAGTTAGCGGACATCCATTGTTTAATTTCATTAAGACACGCCTCCAGCTGACTACAATCCGGCGTGTTGGTCAGCTTTAGGGGCATGTAGAGTTGGGTGTCATCAGCATAACAGTGAAAGCTAACACCGTATTTGCGTATGATGTCGCAAAACAACACAACCTTTTGAAAAACACTTCATTAGATACCTTCATATGTCTCCAGTACAAACATTTAAAAATAAAAAAAATCGGAATACAATCATATTTAATTGTATGCAACTTAATCAAAATTACAATATTTGATAAATAGAAATAAAATATTTTTAGGAGTGTGATGCAAATTTAAAATAACACTTTTTAAATCAAATGCCCTGTAATGTTCAGTGTGATACAGTGTTTGAGCAAAAATAAACAACATAAAATGCCTTTTTTTGTTAATGACACCTAAATGATACTTAAGAGCAGTCCTACCAAGTGAAAATACTACACTCAAAGTTTTACAAGAGAGATGGACATTTATTGATGATTAAAGACAAGCAACATAACTCGTCACACCAAACCAAAACTTTGAAAAACTGAAGTTCATTCATTTCATTTAATGACTTTTATGGGGTTGCAGTGATAGAGATAGATTAGTTTCAATATAACATTTTGACATCATAACATCATTTTACATTTAAAAAACTCAAGTAAAGACCCGCGTAAATAATAAAGTAAATAAAGAAAAATAAAATAAAATAAAATAAGTAAAATGAAATAAAGAAAAGTAACATAAAAATAAGTAAAATAAGTTAGAATAAAATAAAATGAAGTAAAACAAAATAAATTAAAATAGAGTTAAATAAAATTATGCAAAATTAACTAAAAGTAAAATTTTATCAATTAAAATAAAATAAAATAAAGTAAATTAAAAATAAAAGCATGTAAAATACACTAAGAGTAAAATAAAGTAAGGTCAAATTAAATAAATTAAAGTATAATGTCAATACATTGAATTAAATCAAATTAAATGAGAAGTGTGATAAAGTATGTCGAATGTACAAAGCTGGTAATATATGAAGGAGCAGAAAGAAAAGATGCATAGTTATCAGTAATTTAAATTTTAATCATCAAATAAACGCACAAGCTTTGCAATGAAAAAATACCTGCTGGTATTGTTGGCAATCATTATTCTACACACATTATGTTTGTGAAATTGTTCTTTCATTTGTTTTTGCTTTAAACCCTGAGATGATCAGCAGGTATGAAGAAGTGCAATCAAGTCAAATAAAATCTGTCAATTTACTTGTTCCTCTTGGAAAAAATGTGGACGAAAAGAAGACAAGAAAATTGATGGCTTGATTTAGTTGTAAACAAGTGAAAACACACAAACACACATTCGCACGCACGCACGCACACACACACACTGACCGACCGACTTGAGCAACACGATTTAAAAAGTGTTAAGACCTCCTGACGCTACGTTTAAAAAAAAAAAAAGGCACTTTAAGAGCATGAGTGACGGTCTTACTCTTATGATCACACTTTTGTAGAGTTATGATCCATAAATGTGAATAAACAAGCCCACTTTAAAACTTGCACACACTGCACTAGTGTCCCTGTGATGAAGCCCTCGTGATAACGAGCAAGGCACTAAACAACACATGACGCCATTTGTTGTACAGGAGGACGACACGGTTACCCTAATTCACTCGCGCACTAACACACACACACACACTTCCAAACATACGTGTGCACTCCAAATACTCAAAACACAACCTAAACAGTAAAATAAATGGTCCCGGTGTCTTAACTCAGTCTGGATCCTCAGCAAGTATACTCACAGTGTGCGCGTGTATTAATGTGCATTGTAAGTGTATACGCATTCGCGTGTGTGTGTGCGCACACAGCAACATCACCACACTGTCAGTGCAGGCCGACCATGTGATCGATCTGCCTCATGTAGACACTCTTCAGGGGCAGCGTGTAGCGTCGCGCCTCAGGGATCCTGTTGCACTGTCAAAAAATAAATAATTGATATTATTGTTTTAATATTCACAACTCTGTTCAATTATTACTGAATGGACATTATTATTGCAAGGACAAATGACCTTGGGGCTAAAACAGGGTAGATCCGTCAATGTCCCATATTATTCAAAAGAGAAAAGCTGAATTGAATTAAGATAATTTAAATAAGATAACATAAAAAAATAAACAAATGGCTGTTATAAATTGAACTAACATGCACAAGTTTTTTTTTCCTGTAAAGTTTTTTTTGTGTGTGTTTATTAAAAGTGGAGTTGTAGATTTAAAATTTTTTTTTTGATATCCATAATATAATGTTCAAATTACCGTATTTTTCGGACTATAAGTTGCAGTTTTTTTCATCGTTTGGCCGGGCTCCAGTGCGACTTTTATGTTTTTTTCCTTTATTATGCATTTTCGGCAGGTGCGACTTATACTCAGAAAAATACGGTATGTATAGTTGCACTCGAAATGATTCATCCCACATCGTAAATAGGTTTTTGTATATACATATGATTTAATCAATAATTGTGTATTTATTTGTGTCAATATTTACAATGTATTATATATTAATATTATTATAACAGTGTAACCTCGCCACTTTGTGGTTCACTTACTGCTGTCTCAGTGCATCGAGGATAAGTCATTTTAAATACCTTATCATAATGTCTGTTTGATATTATATAAGCTGTCTTCCTAATGCCGCAACGAAGCTGCTTTGTCCACATGACATCGTTCACGATTAATCGATGGCTGACCAATCACAGAGCACTGTCTTTTCTGTACTGGCGGCTAAATGGCTCAGTCACATCATCATCATCGAATTAGCTGTGTTCACTCTTGTATTTATCAACCTTCTGCGCTTTCTAAGGCTTTTGGCACAGAATCTAAGCCCACGAGGAAGCTGCTTAAGATCGGACAAAAAGGTGAGCCTCTCCTAATTGCCATTGCAAGATCAATAAATATTCGGTTTGGAAAAAGAAGGACAAAAATGCTAAGACAAAAAAGAAATACCTCTTCAAATGAAAAGGAGTTTGTTCCTCACTCGGAAAAAGAAAATAGTCAGTCCCTCCAGGATTTTGCATCCACGCAAATTCAACCAATGCCCGGGCGGCTTTGCAACTTTGTCCATGCCCGCAACTTTCCTGCACACTTAGGCCAATCTGGGTCATTTTCACCAATCTAATTTTGAATCTTAACCAAAATGTATGTCTGTTTCTTGTGTAGACGAAGCAAAAACAGCAACGTGTAACAATATATTAACCCTTTATGATCAAACGACTCAATTGTTGTAGCTCAGACCTACTTCCTGTTCCTGCCTACAGCGCTAAGCCTTCTGACAATGTAGTATATAAACATTTACTTCCTAGTTTACATATATTTATAATATATATTTTACATTTGTTTATCCAGGGTAGGGATGGGAATCGAAAACCGGTTACCTTAGAAAAACTTATAATTACAACTATTATTACTTATATTTAATTAAAACAGTACACATCACAATCACATTCCTTAATATAAACATCCCAATGACACTGCAAACTTGTATTCTTGGGATCTCCATCAATTTAGTAACGTGTCATCAAAGAGTAAAAATGCTTTTCTTTCAATATGCATAATAACAAAAAGGGTAATATTTAAAAAATGGATAGCTGTTGATAGTCCAACTCATACTGACTGGTACACACAAGCTATGGAGATGATATCAGTAGAACAAACTGCATTTAGTTTAGATACTAATGAGTCATATATTGGAATATGGGATACATTATTTAAATTTGTTTCAACTAATAAATGAACCAAAATATGACTTATTATATCTTTGTGGAAAATGTTGGACGCGGTGTGTTGTTATGGGATGTGATGTAAGTGTAAGCCACTGTGACACTATTGTTCATTTCTAATTTTTGTATTATTTTTTATTAATGTTTTTAATGATATCAATGAGGGTTTTTTAATCACTGCTATTTTGAAATTGTTACTAATATTGATGCTGTTGTTGATAATGTTCATTTTTGTTTCACTACATTTGGATTTGTGTGTCCTCATTTGCTCTCAATTGCTCTGTTTATTGTTGTTCTTAATGTTGATGGGACGGGTTTGGTTTTGTAATTGGATTGCATTGTTGTGGTGATGTTGTGTATTGTTTTGTTGATTGATTGATAAATTCATAATTAAAAAAAAACAAAAAAACAGTACAGTACAGTAATTTGACAATGAGTTCTGAGTACCGGTACGTGTTTTACTGCCATCCAGTGTCTACTTTTAAGTCCTGTCTGCAATAAAACCAGTAAAACATCAATACAGCATTTGTTTTGTTGAAGTCCTGTACTTTTTGAGATTAAGGTTACAAGGAACACTTAAAACATTGATAACAAATTCATAAAATGACGAGTTGATTCAATGTTATTGAAAAAGTAATCCTCAAAACATTGCTTCTTTTGCTGCAACCTCCTGAAAAAGTTGCCACAAATTCATGCTTTATAGGCCGCAATAATCACAAAAAAAGCCCACAAAATCCTGATTATTCGTGAGTGATGCCATTGCCTTCATCATCACCTGCAGCTCATTTTTAATAAGTTACAATAACATAAGAATGTAGGCTTTATAAAAACCTACAATGCATACAATATTCATTAATATCATCAAATAAATAGTGTCCCAAATACAGTATATCAGGTGGGAGGTGTGGAACGTAACTGCCGCATTAATGGAGGGAACACTGTATATGAAATATTTATTTTCGTAAGGTACAACATTTTATTTGATGGACATTTAAAAGAAAAGTTATTGTTTGTAAAGTTAATTGTGTTTAAACTGTGTTTTTTGTGGGTTTGTTGCAAATTGAAAAAATAATTAGTACTGATAATTATTCATTTATGGAAAGTGAGTCACTGTCCAAACACAAAGATGGCGTCCTTACATTGCTGGTGTTCTGGACGAGCTGCTCATTAAACGGCTTCTCCACTGGCGCGTCTTTGTCTTCACATGGACTTCTGTCCTTCCATCTATTCTCCCGGAAGCGCTTGTCAACAGGGATCAGGTGACCTTCTGTTGTAAAGATGTACTTGTTGCCCAATTTGTGAAGCGGGTTGTCCTCGTCAAAAAGCTGTAATTAAAAAAAAAAGTTTTTAAACGTACATTTTGTTGGATAGTAACGTTTAACGTGCCACGTAATTCTACCAGAAAAAGATATTTGCAGGTCTCGCTGAGGAAGAAACTCTCCATGCGGTCCTCTTTGGATTTGTGCACAACGTGATGTAGGGTGGCGTACCCGCATCTGAAAACAAAACAGCTCAATCAACACTTGCTCCAAAAAAACATGTAAAATCTGCTGAAAAAATAGATATTTACCTGACTTTGGTATTTTTGTCAAGGCTCTGAATAATATCCATACCAACGTGCAAGTAGAAAGGGTTCTTGGTTGCCTGTGACAAGGACAAAACATTTTACTATTACATATCATTCATGCTTAGTTCTCAGCTGCAGAAAGTGTCAGGCAAGTAATGGGAGGCATAATTAGGATTGAGGCCTTTACCTAAAAACATTTTATTGCACACATTTATTTTTTACTCATTTTAAATATTTTTTAATAATTTCCCGCCGCTAATGAATAATAGCAGTTAATCCAAATAATATATGTCAAGTGAGACTTGATGGGGAATCCATTTTTATAATATATTTTGTAACATTTTGAATAATATATATTTTATTTGGGACAGTCAAAGTTAACGAGATAATAACGAGTTAACGCTATTTCCTTTGACAGCATGTTAATTGTGCGTGAGTAGAGGTGGGAATCTTTGTGCACCTAACAATTTTGATTACAATTAAAATTCAGGGGCTATAATTGGATTATAAAGTGATTACTTATACAGCTATAGTATAATTATTGTATTGTATATTGTTAATATGTCAAACATTATATACCGGGTATTCTAAATGTATTACATGTAATTATCAATAATATTAATAATATGTCTACAAAACTTTGCTACTGGTGTATGCAGTATTGCCTAATTTCTGTTTTTTAGATGTGTGTATAGCATATACATATACATATATATATATATATATATATATATATATACATACTCACACACACACACACACACACACACACACACACACACACAAAAGTTATCTTCTTCCCACTCCCTTTCAGGCAAAACTGGATCATCATGCTTTTGCATTATAATAATTTATATTATTACATGTTGTCTACCTTGTACTTTTTTTTACATACATACATACATACATATATATGTATATAAATAAACATACACATATATATACACACACATATACACACAAATACACACACGTCCATGCACGCACAGACACATCTTTACCTTAAATGGCGATTCGATATGAATCTCGATACATGGATTATGATACGATTCACTAACAATACTTTTTAAAACATTACCATTTGATGCAATTCAATGCAGATGTAAGCTTTGCTTGGTGAAAAGAAAATTAAATGTATCATGTCAGAACAATGTAATGTGTTTATTTTTTAATTAGACACGTACATAACAGGCAGTTCCTGTATTATTAGCAAATGGTAGAACTATCAACTTCAAGGCACTGCAATCCATTAACTTAAAGAAAATAATATGTGTGAGTCAAAAAATGCAAATTATGATTAGACGTGCAAATTAATGTTCTTCTGTTGATTCTTAGTTTAGTTGTAATATGATTTGTTCTACATTGTTAAATGATTGAGTATATATGATCAAAAGTCTAAAAGGTTGAGATATTCACAAACGAATCAAATCTATTGACTGGCTCATTAACATGAACGATAAGTTTGTTTTTATTTGAAGCGTGTCAGTGATGAAACATTTACATCTCAACTAAGGCAGAAACAGTGGCAGCTTTGCACAGTGTGGGTGTGAGTCTCCTCTATGCTCTGACGAAAATTGAATGGACTTCATTGTGATTACACTTAAAAGTACAACAAAACATTCAGTCAGTAGACAGGTGGCGACCTGTGAGGAAAGGCTCACATCAGCACCGCTTGTACGTTGAGGACATTAGAATATTACACACTTTCATGTTTCCAAACATCAAAAACTAATAGCTGGATTTGTCGCTAGTCACGTTGGAGAAAGAAAGTCACTAAGAGGAGTTGGAAAGATTCTAAATTTAGAGGGAAAGTAGCCAAGTTGACAACACTACGCTAAGGTGTGTGTGAAAAGACGCAAAGACCCACCTTACGTTGCTTCTGATTGGTTTACAATGCGTGGTGCCTTCCCTGGTTGGTTAGATTTAAGCGCAATAATTTATGGATTGATCTGTGATTGGTTCTTTTGGTAAGTCAATCCGAATTTTTCAAACTACTCCAGGCCGGGAGGAAAAAATATATATATATACAGTATAGGCCAAAAGTTTGGACACACCTTCTCCTCATTCAAGGCGTTTTCTTTATTTTCATGACTATTTACATTGTAGATTGTCACTGAAGCCATCAAAACTATGAATAAACACATGTGGAGTTATGTACTTATCAAAAAAGGTGAAATAACTAAAAACATGTTTTATATTGTAGTTTCTTCAAAATAGCCACCCTTTGCTCTGACTACTGCTTTGCACACACTTGGAATTCTTTCGATGAGCTTCAAGCACACCTGTGAAGTGAAAACTATTTCAGGTGACTACCTCTTGAAGCTCATCGAGAGAATGCCAAGAGTGTGCGAAAAAGTAATCAGAGCAAAGGGTGGCTATTTTGAAGAAACTAGAATATAAAACATGTTTTCAGTTATTTCACCTTTTTTTGTTAAGTACATAACTCCACGTGTTCAATTATTGTTTTGATGCCTTCAGCAACAATCTACAATGTAAATAGTCATGAAAATAAAGAAAACGCATTGAATGAGAAGGTGTGTCCAAACTTTTGGCCTGTACTGTATATAGATAGAGCAGTGAATGGAAGGGGAAATATAAGCGTGAGAAATGCCAAGTGTGGTGTGAGAAAGGGTTCATTTGCGTGACTCATGCTCAAAGCGTGAGGTTTGGCAGCTCTAAGCTAGGTCTTTAGCACACTGAACAGTGTATTAGATGCTGTTTACCTCGTAGAGTTGTGGCAAAATTGGAGCTGGAAATTTTAGCTCCCTCATCACCGACTTGAGTGTCTTGATGCCATCACAAGAGGTGAGTGCTCAGATTAGTCGTGCTGCCGCTACTTTATCGCTGCTTTCCAAACGTCACAAATGGCCAAACTTTTATCCAACTGACAAACAAAGTAATCACTCCCATGATATAACTAAAAACTTGAAATTATTTGTCTAAAGTACATTTATTAAAGATTAAAAACGTATATGATTAATCATGATTATTACAAGTTTTGTATGGACAATGCAATTATTTATCCATTCATTTTCTACCGCTTGTCCTTTGCAGGGGCACAGGGGGCTGGAGCCTATCCCAGCTGCACTGATTAAATATTTATTTCATTTGTGTGAAAGCTGTGAGGAGTGTGTGGAGGGCTTATAAAGACGTTAAATGCATGTAATATTCATAAAAAAAATCATAATAGTGTGCCTACTTTTTGGAAATTAATCTACCGTGTGGTGGTCTGGAACGTAAGCCCTGCGAATAATCGAGTGAAATATGTCCTAAGTGACGCTAAAGTGAAATATATTTTTACAATATTGGTAAATAAGATTACATTTCCCCCCCCACAAATAAATAATGATAGTTATTCAAATGTGTGAAACTGAGGGTTCAGATTTTAAAAAAATATCTAAAAAATTTTAAATAAAATAGTAAATGTAAAAAAGAAAAATACATTATATTTAGCAATGAATACATCTAAAAGAACTATGAAATAATCTACAAAAACGTTCTGCAGGCTAAACAGGAAATCTATCTAATGTATGTATGGGCCCAGGGTTTGCTTATTGTATGTACTAGTATTAAATGTATCTAAATGATCTAAATCACATATTTATGGTCCTGGAGACAAAAAAGAGAGTTGTCTATTTGGGTTGAGTATTAGAGTGGAGGTCACATTTTGAGGAAATCCACTTTCGGCAGAAGACGAAGATGCGTATGTTTAGATATTTATTGATGATACTGTATACTTATTGATACTAGCAAGTGCTAAAGAATGAATCTGCACTTGTAGCCTCACCGATTGAGAGCATTGGTCAAAGATGGCTTCCACTTAAAGCGGTTGTACCTGGTACAGCAGGTAGGTGGATTCAGCCAGCTCAGGTCTCAGTGGGTAAAAGAGGACATCAGCAGCCTTCCGCTGCCAGTTGTACCTTTCTGGCAAAGCTCCAAAGCGCTTCCAGATGGCGTAGTAGAAGGCGTGGAGGCAAATTGCATTTTCTACATCGCCATTTAAAACCTTTAAACACCAAACAGACAGAAGTGGATTTAAAGAACTTTCAAGGTTTTGCTGATGTGGGAGCTCAAGCTACCTGCAGTCCAGGAAAGAAGGCTTGCAGGGAATCAATCCAAGTGTTCATGATCTCGCCACTCATCATGTTCACATTCACGTACATGGGCGGGTCGCCTTCTCCTTCGTTGCATGACTCCCGCCTGAAACGTCACACATGTTCAACTTTTGGGTGAGTGTTTGTTCCATAGGAGCGGGGGTGTATTTTGTAGCGTCCCGGAAGAGTTAGTGCTGCAAAGGGTTCTGGGTATTTGTTCTCTTGTGTTTATGTTGTGTTACGGTGCGGATATGTTTGTCATTCTTGTTTGGTGTGGGTTCACAGTGTGGCGCATATTTGTAAGAGTGTTAAAGTTCTTTATACGGCCACCCTCAGTGTGACATGTATGGCTGTTGACCAAGTATGCTTGTATTCACGTGTGTGTGCGTACAGAAGCCGCACATATCTTGTGACTGGGCCGGCACGTTGTTAGAATGGATGAAAAGCGGACGTGACGAAAGCTCGTAGAGGACGTTAAAGGCAGTGCCTTTAAGGCATGCCCCCAAGACTGTGGTCCGGGTGGAATACGAGAGAATATGGATGCCCGGGAGATTTTCAGGAGGGGCAATTCCCGGGAAATTCGGGAGGGTTGGCAAGTATGCTCTACTGCCGTGTGCGCACGGTTTGTTGAAAAACTCAGTGTATTCTGCGCTACATTAAGCCGGCGATTTGGCGACTTTAATGGTCAGAAATGTAGATTTGAACTGTTTAGTAATCCCTTCGCAGTTGATGTGGAAAAAGCACCAATTAACCTCCAAATGGAGCTGATTGAACTCCAGTGTGATGACACGCTGAAGTCAAAGTATGCTGCTGATGGCGCCGCACAGTTTCCACAATTTATCCCTGACACAATGCCTCAGCTCCGCACCTAAGCTGCTCAATTGCTCTCCATGTTCGGCAGCACTTATCTATGTGAGCTGAGCAACTTTTCTCCTCAATGAAGATGACGAAAACGTCTCACAGGATACGTCTGACTGATTAACACCTTCATTCGATAATGAAGGTTGCCTCAGCTCAAAGCCTGAGCCCCGACATTAATGAACTAGCATCCAAGAAAAAATGCCAGGTATCTGGCTTGGGCACATCAGATTAGATCAGTGTGTTGCAAACTGAGCAGTTTAAAGTCCTGAATGGTTGGTTTATTCATTGTTATTTTATTTTCAAATTTATTAGCTTGTGGAAAAAGTTAATGTTGATATTTACCTCAGAAGGCTGCAAATAGAAAAGAAGCATTAAATTTTTATTTAAATTGTATTTGATATGCCATTGATATTTTTTAATTATTATTATCATTATTTGAAACTCGATTTTGCATGTCACTATAAAGTTATATAAGCCTTGCTTGTTCAATATTCAATGCAAAACTTGTTTGGGTCCCTATTAAAAGGTTAATTTGTTCAACCTTGGCCCGCGACTTTATTCAGTTTTAAATTTTGGCCCACTCTGTAATTGAGTTTGACACCCCTGCCCTAGTACAATAAGGACTAACCCTCTCCTCAGGTGGTTATGTATGCTGGCGTAAGCTGCCTGGAACATTCTGTAGTCGTCCTTCTCGCCAAACAGGATGTAGGCCTTGAGCAAGTACTCGTAGAAGGAGTCCATACCGGCACCGAGGCCGCTCTGCTGGCCCACCCACTGGCCGGTTTGGATGTTGACAATATTTCCTGGTGAGGACAGACCAAAGAAGGCTGCAGTCATAAACTCATGTTCGTCGTAGTGACATTACAGTTACAGCTGCCCCCCATAGGGCCGCTGGTAAAAGTGAAACTATAAGTTTCTGGACTACAAGCCACTACTTTTTCCCCACACTTTGAATGATGCTGCAGCTAATTTATGGATTTTTTCGAATTCAGAAGCTTCACATCCCGCCATTAAATTTAGTCTTGTCACATCAGACCAGTGAAATTGTTCACATTAAATCAAACACACTCACACAATTATTTATTCAGCTATTGAGCATCCAAAGCAGCCCCAAAGCCAAAGACAATCCACCCGGCCATCAAAGAAGGAAGCAGCTGTCGCACGAAAACAAATATTCGTCAACACCAACGTGCCCGAAAGGCCGCACTGCAGCGCGCTCAAACCGCTGAAGCCGTCTTCTTCAGCAGTATTCAAAGTACACAGGGACAGCATTGTTTAACAACACCTACTTAATTTTTACTAAGTGTTGTTTTCAACAACATCTACTTTGAAGGGCATTGTCAGCCCTGAAGAGCCTGTTGCATTGGCAACAAAGCAACTCTTTACACAAGACAGCATGACTTTACCTAGCAATCCTGTCTGATTGTTCCTCAGTTTCCAAAGCGATCTCACGGCTCGTCGTGCGACCGACTCGAAAATGAAATCTCCGGTCAAGCGGCTCAGGATTCCAAACTCCACAAGCAGAGATCCAGCTCCTGCAGTACACGTCTCGTTCATGCTACCGGACGGGACTCCGGTCTTTAGGTTTACCTGAAAGCAACCAATAAGGAGGACTCACTCATCTGTCGAGGACAATTGTTGGATCTGACTCACCCTGGGGTAAGGGATGCCTGTGCCTGTGTTTTCAAAGGCCGGCAGAAGACGAACAGCCAAGTCATGAGCCAAGTGCAGCAGCTGGTTGTTGTAACCATCAAAGCCAACCCTCCCAAAAGGATGCTTGGGGTCCGTTAGCAGAATGTGAGCTGAGATGAGGCTTCCTAAGATCCTTTGGTCAATCAAGATGAATAATAATCACCACTGGGAACAACTGATAATGCAAATGCAACACATGAATATTTCAAACGTTTCACATGCAGTTTAGTTACCTGATGTTTGCCTCAAAAACCTGCACAGTGGAGTCCTTGTCAAAGGACACCGTGTCAATCACCAACTTGACAGCACTCTGGAACTCGGTCACGTTGCCAAGCACCTAGCAAGAAACTCCAAATGAGACCTGGAACTGTCCTTTGAGATTGGACCATTCTTCATTTCATTTCCCAACAATTCTCCATTTCGATTCGGACCTATTATGCAAAACTAACTTTTCTTACTTATTGGTACCTGTTTTTGGTGTATTTGGGATCTGCATAGGTTCCGAAAATTTGAAATCAAACCATGGAGGCATGGCGGCGATATTTAAAATACAATCTTGCCTTCCTTCATAAATCCTCTAAACAAGCCATTTGGAATTTGCACAACTAGTGACATTTTTTCCACATGTGATATGAGCGGATATTTCCATATATGGCAGGAAATTTACCCAAAGAGCTTTACGCGAGTCCTTATTTATAGTCCGACATTGTAGTCAATAGGTTCCTTTTTTTTCTCTATTCATTTGTTGTGGCGCAGACTGGCTCGTACATGCACATACATCCTACGCTGTTGTCATTTCTAATACAAAGTAGTGTATAGTTCTAACTCATATCTGTCAGTAATAGACTCCATATTGTCAGCAGACTCCAAATGGAAGCGCTAAAAACTATGGCTGACGGGCTGGAAATGCAGTCGAAGTGGAGGCACGAAAATAAGACCGCCCACAAAACATCCTGAAGAGACGGTCAGAAAGCGGCATGAAGATGGTCTCAGAAGAGGTTCATTACATCTTCACAAAATTAGGCAATTTGTTATTCTTAAAGACAGACCTTTGTGTTTACTTCCGTACCCGACGGCTTCGGTGACAACTGTTGCTTTCCTCAGAGGTTGTCACGTGATGTTGTTGTAACGTGTCTGGTCAGCTGATTTAAACAGTTTTTTCCACAGGAGCCACCAGACAAACAAGCAGAACAAAAACAGCAGAAGTGTGCCACATCAGACCACTGCAAGAGGGAGAACCACCTCAAGGATTGGGACAACACACGTCATCAACACAGAGAGCAACAAATACCATCGTTGGATCATAGAAGCCATCGAACCTGTGAACCGGGACGAGGGGGGCATACCAACTTCCCCACACATGGGACACAGTCCAGAAGAAGTCGGACTGCAGATGGCACTGTCAGCCTGCTACTACAAGCAGGGAGACAGCACCAAAAAAAACTGTTTAAATCAGCTGGCTACCTCTGAGGAAGGCAACTGGGACGGAAGTAAACACATAGGTCTGGCTAAAAGAATAACAAATTGCACAAAGATGCTCCATCAACACATAATCCATCCATGCAAAATTTTGACCAAAGAACCACCATTTCATGTTATGTAGACCACAAGGGAACGTTCTAAATATACAAAAAAAAATCATGGTGTGACCTTTTTAAGAGGCAGTGTCAAAACTGAAAATGTAACAATATCAACACAATATGTAAACTAGTTCCTTATTCTCTTTAATTACATACGATTATTTGATTAAAACAAAGTCAATAGTACACAACAACTAAACAAAACCTACTTTCTATTACTCATTGACATCATTAGTTTTTTACCCTCAAAGTCATCATGTCCCTAGAGAATTAGTTCCCGAGTTTGTAAACATTAACAAAAATGACAACAAAAAATATTCTGAGAAAATGAAACCATCGATTTAACGTTGAACAACTTAAGCTGTACATCAAGCAACAATTGGAGAGAATTCCACCTTAAAAAATTGGTCTCCTCAGTTCCCAAACGTTTACTGAGTGTTGTTCAAAGGAAAGGCCATGCAACACAGTGGTAAAAATGCCCTTGTGCCAACTTTTTTGCAATGTGTGGCTGCCATTAAATTCTAAGTTATTGATTATTTGCAAAAAAAAAAATGTAAGTTTCTCAGTTCGAACATTACATATCTCGTCTTTGCAGTGTATTCAATTGAATATAAATTGAAAAAGATTTGCAAATCATTGTATTCTGTTTTTATTTAGATTTACACAATGTGCCAACTTCACTGGTTTTGGGTTTTGTACTTTTAAATGGGTTTTTACTCTTGTACTGCTTGCATTTTGTTGATTACATTATGTAATTCTAATTTAAATGGGTCTCTATGTTGATATGAAGGAAGTGTATATCATTTTACTTAGTGCTCTTGCAATACAATTGGCAGGAGGAGAGAGAGAGCGATACAATGTAGAGAGAAGGGACAAACAGTGGATGGAGGAACGGAAAGAGAACAGAGTGCAGGCAGAAGTTGCAGAATTTTGACCTCAGTATTTGTGAAATCATGGTTACGACCTTTGTGGCAGCTAATTCTTCCATGTGGCAGTTACGGAAGAATCATAATGTAAGCCCTGGTTTCCATTAATGCCCTACCTACATGGAAGTTGTACGACATCATTAAGTGTACTTGTATAACTTACCAGCAGGGTGTCCAAGGAGTCTATGAGTGTGAGAGAGTAGTTCCCCAAGACATCATTTATGTTCACGTTTGAGCTGAATGTCAAAGAAAGAAAGCACAGATAAACAATGTTGTTTTTAAAAAGTAATGTCACAGTCACACATTCAACACCTGCCAGTCAATTAATTGTCGCTAATTGCCTGCTTCAAATGAATGTTAAAATATTGCATCCTCTCATAAGATAAGTGTATCATCACTCCCGTAGTAGTTATTACGCCCACGTCAATGCATAATTGTTTAAGTTAGTGATGGGTCCGGCAACACCGATGCATCGGCGCATGCGTCGAGCTCATAGAGCAAAACACTGTGTCGGTGCGCGTACCGCTTTTAGAAAGTCACGTGACCGATCATGAGCTGTTTCGGTCACGTGACCGATACGCGAACTGTGTCGCACTGACGCCTCCTCTGAGCCCTGTGAGCGGGTCTTTTCTACAGCCGGAGAAATAATAACTAAGCAGAGAAATCGTCTAAAATTTACAACGTTGGAAAAACGGGTTTTTTTTAAATAAAAATGTGTAAATAAAAAATAAGAAATTCCCAGTCCACAAGCATCCTCCACAACACGTTCTCTTAGATTTCCATGTTATGATACATGTTCACATTATTTATTGACTAAAAAAGATAAAAATATATTTTTATTTAAAAGAAGATATGAAATAATCCTAAATGAAATACAAGGACTTGTTTTATATTAATATATTATTGTATATACTAGGTCATAAAATCAGTGTCAGTTGAGTCGGTCCATAGGTTGCCTGTAGGGATTTTTAATGTCCAGCAGATGTCAGTATTTAGTGACACAGTGTCGACACAGTATCAATACAGTTTTGCAATGTGTCGAAACGCTTCATGACGCCTCATCAACCCATCACTAGTTTAAGTTATGTGTTTATTGTTGACAAAGATGCCGTTCATTGTTTCCCTGTATAGAATTAGTCTTTGTGTACGTGTGTTTTACTTACTGTGGAATGTCAGAAAAGGTTTGAGCAAGTTAAATTAGTTAGAGAACAATGGTAGGTATGAAAAACAATAACCTTTTTATTAATAACCGTCTGGAGTGGATTTATACTGTCTTAAAATTAAAGTGGAGTGGTAATTGTCTTTTGGGGATACCTGGTAGCCACAATAATTCATGGGGTTAAAAGGACTGTTTGCAACAATTACACAGATGCCTCGAGGGTGCCAACTTTACAATGTATTTTACACACGGCTTTTAGTATGTAATGACGTAATTGCGTACGTACATAACACATGCACGCGCATTAGCTTTGGGTATTGTTAGCTAATAATAGGAATTTTGATAGTTAGTGTTATCAGCAATTGAATGTATATTCTATCATAACAACAACATGACTGCAATTTGTTCATTGCTTCTCTTGGACAGGTTTTGTGTGTGCATGCACTCCCTGCGCGTACGTGTTGACGAGACCGGGTGAGTGACAGCTGTAAACACCAACCATTTTATTCAGGCCGGTAACATTTTTTATTACATAAACTTTGTAATTGTAAAAAATACAGACTTTTGTCAAACAAATGTGTTCTGTTAACCTACTAATGGTAACATAAGCTAGGCGGTGGTTTTCTCGTTACATTTTTTGCTTTGAAAAATGTTACTGTGAGGAATTTGCAAACCGCACCTTAAAGCTCATGACGCAGCTAAGTTAAATGGTGAGGACTTGTTTGTTACTAGATAGTTTCTAATACGCTTCTGTCTTGGAAACTTTGTATGTGTTACGGTACTAATAAAGTACTGTGGTACTAATGAATTTAAAACGCTACTATACTGCCTGTGAAAAATACCGGTGCTTTTATTTTTTTTCATCCGCATGCTGCCGTGCGGCGGTGACGTGCAGAGTGGAGGAGCATGTTAAGTTCCCACACACTTGCAGAGCGCACAAGCAGAAATAGCGTGGAAAGGAAAAATGACAAAGGCAATTCTGCTGGTTAATAAAGTGGGTGCCGATGGAGGTATCCGGACTTTAAGACTATTTATAAAGGTGACGCTTTAAACACAGAAGCACCGCGCTGCTTTTAAAGATGCCTCGCCAAAGTGGGCACGATTAAAGTACAACAATCTTTGCTTTAAACTTAGCTAAACAATTAAATAACATCAATCCAGACTGCACAGGGAGTTTAAAGGTAGTTAACTAGCTCCTCTGTTGTGCACATATAGATAAATAAGCACGCAAACAGCTGCTTGGCTTGATGCCAAATATTAGCGGAGTCAAAACCGCCCACGTAGCACAAACCCATGCAAGTGAAATGACTGAATTTTATAACAAATTGCAACAATTTGTGTTTTGTCCTTAACAATGTGTGTTTTACTTGTCACATGGCTTATCTGTGTAGTTTCAGCCAAGGTATTGTTTTTAGTATTTACTAATAATTGTATTTTTGTTAAAGCACAGACCAAGAGTGGCACCCATAAATCGTGAAGCATTTAATATAATGTCAGTAAAGTTTTGGATTCTACTCTAACCTAATCCTAAACTATGGCAGACTATATATAACATTGTAAATTGTTCTTTTAGTTCAACAAGAAATGCCCAACGTGTTTAATGCCTTTTAAGTTTTATTTTAATCATCTAAAACTGTACTTTGAGTGCAGCAAGAAACATATGGTTAAAGTGTTTTAAACATTTTTTTGTTCAAATGAAGCCAAAAATTAATTTTTTTGTGGTCCCCTTTATTTTGAAAAATATCAAAATACCGGTACCCGGTACCAAAATGTTATCGAAACAACACTAATGTGTAAGTAATATGCAGCAAAAATTATTTGATGTTTGTTTATATTGACAAATGTGCTGTTTTAGACTGCTCAATAAAGAACATTTATTACGTATGTCTAGCTTGTGTGCTAAGCTTTTGTGCAGCTGCTATCTCCTAGTAGCCTACAGCAGTGTTTCCTAAACATAGGGCTGTGAGCGTCCCTTAGAGCAGTGGTCCCCAACCACCGGGTCGCGGTCCGGTACCGGTCCGTGGATCGAATGGTACCGGGCCGCACAAGAAATAAAAAAAATAAAAATAAAAAAATTCATTTTTTTATTTATTAAATCAACATAAAAAACACAAGATACACTTACAATTAGTGCACCAACCCAAAAAACCTCCCTTCCCCATTTACATTCATTCACACTCATTCGCACAAAAGGGTTGTTTATTTCGGTTATTAATATTTCTGGTTCCTACATTATATATCAATATAGATCAATACAGTCTGCAGGGATACAGTCCGTGAGCAAACATGATTGTATTTTTTTATGACAGCATTTTTTTTTTTTTTTAAATACCATTTTCATTTGCACTTTAATTTTATTGACAGTTTAGTTAGGAAACATAGGTATTATTAATTTTGTTTACTGTAGTTCCCGGACTATAAGGCGCACTTAAAATATATAATTTTTTTTCTCTCAAAACTCGACAGTGCGCTTTATAACCCGGTGCGCCTAATGTACGGAATAATTCTGGTTTTGCTTACCGACCTCGAAGCAATTTTATATGGCACATGGTGTAATGATAAGTGTGACCAGTAGATGGCAGTCAAATATAAGAAACATGTGTAGACTGCAATATAATGGCAATATGACTCAAGTAAACACCACCAACATTTTATATGTTCCATTGAAAATATAGAACATTACACATGGTGCTCAAAAATCTATCAAAATGTTTTAGTGCGACTTTGGTAAGCTATGAAGCCTATCCGCCTTTGTAGTCCGTAGTCAATAAGCTTCTTCTTTTTATGGGACATTCATTCTCCGCTGTTGCCATTTCTAATATAAAGTAGTGTAAAGTTCTTACTTATATCTGTCAGTAAACTCGCTTTGAAAGCGCTAAAACATACTGGTGTAGTGAGTTTACATTATTCACCCAAGGAACTTTAGTTATTAGAGAGTTCCGGTCGGACGGTTTTTCACGGCACACACTTCCGACGTTGTTGTTGTTTCCGAATGAGGAGATGCTGCTCCGTTATTGATTTAAGTAAAGTCTAAATGTCATTAAAACAGTTAGCTCCATCTTTTGACACTTCTTCCACTACCGTCCTTGCACGCTACACCGCTACAACAAAGATGACGGGGAGAAGACGATGCCGAAGGTGAGCCATGTAAATAAGATCGCCCAGAAAACGTTGCATCCGGAAGCGACTGCCAGAAAGCGGCTTGAAGATGATCTGTAAAACATAATCTATGCAACATTTTGACCAAAGAACCACCATTACATGTTATGTAGACCACAAGGAAGTGTTTTCAATTTAGAAAAAAATAATAATATCACTCCTTTAATGTGCCCTATAATATATGAAAAAGGGTCGAAAATAGACCATTCATCGGCAGTGCACTTTATAATCCGGTGCGCCCTATGGTCCGGAAAATACGGTATTTATTTTAGCACAACATAATTGTATGTCAATTTATTTTTTGTCAGTTGTTTACAAGTCCCTTCTTATGCAGCATATTTAGTTAGTACTTGTTTTTCTAATCAGCATGACCTCAGGTTTATGTGTTAAATTAATAATAATCTTTGTGATTAACACATGCTCTCACAACATTTGACAAAGTTGTAAATTAAAAGTAGGTTAGATATAATTATTGAATATGAGTAAGACTCTATGAAGAACACAAACAAGGAACCCAGATTTCCCTCGCCCGGACACGGGTCACCGGGGCCCCCCTCTGGAGCCAGGCCCGGAGGTGGGGCACGATGGCGAGCCCCATGGGCCCGGCCGGGCACAGCCCGAAGAGGCAACGTGGGTCCCCCCTCCAATGGGCTCACCATCCATAGCAGGGGCCATAGAGGTCAGGTGCAGTGTGAGCTGGGCGGCAGCCGAAGGCAGGGCACTTGGCGGTCCGATCCTCGGCTACATAAGCTAGCTCTTGGGACGTGGAACGTCACCTCGCTGGGGGGGGAAGGAGCCTGAGCTAGTGCGTGAGGTGGAGAAATTCCGGCTAGATATAATCGGACTCACTTCGACGCACAGCAAGGGCTCTGGAACCAGTTCTCTTGAGAGGGACTGGACTCTCTTCCACTCTGGCGTTGCCGGCAGTGAGAGGCGACGGGCTGGGGTGGCAATTCTTGTTTCCCCCCGGCTCAAAGCCTGCACGTTGGAGTTCAACCCGGTGGACGAGAGGGTAGCCTCCCTCCGCCTTCGGGTGGGGGTACGGGTCCTGACTGTTGTTTGCGCTTACGCGCCAAACGGCAGCTCAGATTACCCACCCTTTTTGGATTCACTCGAGGGAGTACTGGAGAGTGCTCCCCCGGGTGATTCCCTCGTTCTACTGGGGGACTTCAACGCTCATGTAGGCAACGACAGTGAAACCTGGAGAGGCGTGATTGGGAAGAATGGCCGCCGGGATCTGAATCCGAGTGGTGTTTTGTTATTGGACTTTTGTGCTCGTCACAGATTGTCAATAACAAACACCATGTTCAAACATAAGGGTGTCCATATGTGCACTTGGCACCAGGACACCCTAGGCCGCAGTTCCATGATCGACTTTGTAGTTGTGTCATCGGATTTGCGGTCTCATGTTTTGGACACTCGGGTGAAGAGAGGGGCGGAGCTTTCTACCGATCACCACCTGGTGGTGAGTTGGCTGTGATGGTGGGGGAGGATGCCGGACAGACCTGGCAGGCCCAAACGCATTGTGAGGGTTTGCTGGGAACGCCTGGCAGAGTCTCCTGTCAGAGAGAGTTTCAATTCCCACCTCCGGAAGAACTTTGAACATGTCACGAGGGAGGCACTAGACATTGAGTCCGAGTGGACGATGTTCCGTGCCTCTATTGTCGAGGCGGCCGATTGGAGCTGTGGCCGCAAGGTGGTTGGTGCCTGTCGTGGCGGTAATCCTAGAACCCGCTGGTGTAAGGGATGCCGTCAAGCTGAAGAAAGAGTCCTATCGGGCTTTTTTGGCTCATAGGACTCCGGAGGCAGCAGACAGGTACCGACAGGCCAAGCGATGTGCGGCTTCGGCGGTCGCGGAGGCAAAAACTCGGACATGGGAGGAGTTCGGGGAAGCCATGGAAAACGACTTCCGGACGGCTTCGAAGCGATTCTGGACCACCATCCGCCGCCTCAGGAAGGGGAAGCAGTGCAATGTCAACACCGTGTATGGTGAGGATGGTGTTCTGCTGACCTCGACTGCGGATGTTGTGGATCGGTGGAGGGAATACTTCGAAGACCTCCTCAATCCTACCAGCACGTCTTCCTATGAGGAAGCAGGGCCTGGGGTATCTGTGGTGGGCTCTCCTATTTCTGGGGCTGAGGTTGCCGAGGTAGTTAAAAAGCTCCTCGGTGGCAAGGCCCCGGGGGTGGATGAGATCCGCCCGGGGTTCCTTAAGGCTCTGGATGTTGTGGGGCTGTCTTGGTTGACAAGACTCTGCAACATCGCGTGGACATCGGGGGAAGTACCTCTGGATTGGCAAATCGGGGTGGTGGTTCCTCTCTTTAAGAAGGGGGACCGGAGTGTGTGTTCCAACTATCGTGGGATCACACTCCTCAGCCTTCCCGGTAAGGTCTATTCAGGTGTACTGGAGAGGAGGCTACGCCGGATAGTCGAACCTCGGATTCAGGAGGAACAGTGTGGTTTTCGTCCTGGTCGTGGAACTGTGGACCAGCTCTATACTCTCGGCAGGGTCCTTGAGGGTGCATGGGAGTTTGCTCAACCAGTCTACATGTGCTTTGTGGACTTGGAGAAGGCATTCGACCGTGTACCCCGGGAAGTCCTGTGGGGAGTGCTCAGAGAGTATGGGGTAACGGACTGTCTTATTGTGGCGGTTCGCTCCCTGTATAATCAGTGTCAGAGCTTGGTCCGCATTGCCGGCAGTAAGTCGGACCCGTTTCCAGTGAGGGTTGGACTGCGCCAGGGCTGCCCTTTGTCACAGATTCTGTTCATAACCTTTATGGACAGAATTTCTAGGCGCAGTCAAGGCGTTGAGGGTATCTGGTTTGGTGGCTGCAGGATTAGGTCTCTGCTTTTTGCAGATGATGTGGTCCTGATGGCTTCATCTGGCCAAGATCTTCAGCTCTCACTGGATCGGTTCGCAGCCGAGTGTGAAGCGACTGGGATGGGAATCAGCACCTCCAAATCCGAGTCCATGGTTCTCGCCCGGAAAAGGGTGGAGTGCCATCTCCGGGTTGGAGAGGAGATCTTGCCCCAAGTGGAGGAGTTCAAGTACCTCGGAGTCTTGTTCACGAGTGAGGGAAGAGTGGATCGTGAGATCGACAGGCGGATCGGTACGGCGTCTTCAGTAATGCGGACGCTGTATCGATCCGTTGTGGTGAAGAAGGAGCTGAGCCAGAAGGCAAAACTCTCGATTTACTGGTCGATCTACGTTCTCATCCTCACCTATGGTCATGAGCTTTGGGTCATGACCGAAAGGACAAGATCACGGGTACAAGCGGCCGAAATGAGTTTCCTCCGCCGGGTGGCGGGGCTCTCCCTTAGAGATAGGGTGAGAAGCTCTGTCATCCGGGGGGAGCTCAAAGTAAAGCCGCTGCTCCTCCACATCGAGAGGAGCCAGATGAGATGGTTCGGGCATCTGGTCAGGATGCCACCCGAACGCCTCCCTCGGGAGGTGTTTCGGGCACGTCCGACCGGTAGGAGGCCACGGGGAAGACCCAGGACACGTTGGGAAGACTATGTCTCCCGGCTGGCCTGGGAACGCCTCGGGATCCCCCGGGAGGAGCTGGACGAAGTGGCTGGGGAGAGGGAAGTCTGGGCTTCCCTGCTTAAGCTGCTGCCCCGGCGACCCGACCTCGGATAAGCGGAAGAAGATGGATGGATGGATGGATGGAGTAAGACTCATTGTTAATATTTGAGTGGGCTCTAGGTCCCTCTGTAGTGGAAAAGTTGGGCACCGAGGTCAAAAAGGTTTTTTTGAAAAGTATACCTGCACTTGTCATTTTCAAAAAACAAACAAAATGATGGCTAGTTGAGCAACAATCGTGTTCCCATGTTTAGTTTTTACTCATTTTTACTAATTGTTTTTTATCTAGTCTGCACTTTGTCTGTGTTATTATTATTATTGGCTTTTATCTAGTTTGCACTTTGTCTATATTATTACTATTATCATTATTATCGACTCATTCTATTTTTTATTTTCCTATTTTAATGATGTTGGATCTGTGTTGTTGTTGTTGTTGGGGACAAGTGTTGTAAATTAGCTTTGGCTACAAACACTATGATGCATACATTGGATAACTGTTTCAGATGTCTATGTTTTTGTATCTGTCCCTATTTCAAATGAACCTCTATAATAATAATAAAATACCTTTTGGAAATGACTTGACTAAAATAAATGAAAATACCAACCTTGTGTGCCTATTAGATGACATTTAGATGTTAACACTTTTTTTGTTGTTGCTAATTTCAGATCTTAACACAAAAATTAGTGAAAAAAAATTGTACAGTATACTCGTAGTAATAGAGTATGGTAAATATGTAATGGTACACACATGCTGTACACTGACTACTCTAAGGCAGTGACGTGCGGTCACTAGAGGCAGGTGAGGCGGGCCCTCACCTGCCATCATGGAAAGAAAAAATTTTTAAAAAGAAAACAAATTAATTAAATTGTTATATGTATTCAGTGATTATACTATAAAGTTATTTTCCATTTAACTTCACCAGTTTTCGATGATTTTTATTCAAAATCGCTGAATTTTCACATTTGCCGTTCAAATACTGAGAAGAGACGGTGCGGTGATCAGCAGCCAGTTGAGGCACTTCACTCAGTTGTGCCTCACCATGGATTGCGGACTCGGCTAACTGCTGGCCTGCTGTGCAGTGAGACCGTATTGCTATATGAACTATATTATACATTTCCATAGTTTAGTTAGCTGAGGTATATAATGTACAGTGTATTTTGTCAACAACTGTATGTGTGTAACGTATTTCTTGTGCTGAGCAATCATAAAACTGCTGCGAAGACGCACTGTGTGAGGCTGAGTAATCCCGCCTCCTGGTGCCGGTTAATGCACCCCCGCCGCAGAATGCACCCCACGACGGGAGCGCCACACCGACCAAAGCCCACACCCTAACCCTCCACGTGCAAGACCGAATCCACCCAAAAAAGTCACTTAACAAGAAGCCAAAAAGTGCAAAAACAACAATGCTCGCGCCGGAGGAGCCGTGAACGACTGCAGGGACACAACAATAGGTACACCTGCAGACTGCAGCACGGATTTCATATTTCATTCATTCACAACTCCTCCAACACGAACACCACTGTTCCCGCACTTATAAGTAAAGGTAAGACCATAATAACGTTTTTTTAATTAAATGTGCTTTTTTGTGTGCTACAGTTTGTATGTGTAAAGTTAAAGTTAAGTTAAAGTACCAATGTTTGTCACACACACTAGGTGTGGTGAAATTTGTCCTCTGCATTTGACCCATCCCTTGATCACCCCCTGGGAGGTGAGGGGAGCAGTGGGCAGCAGCGGCGCCGCGCCCGGGAATAATTTTTGGTGAGGGACGGCGTGGCGCAGTGGCAGAGTGGCCGTGCGCGACCCGAGGGTCCCAGGTTCAATTCCCACCTAGTACCAACCTCGTCATGTCCGTTGTGTCCTGAGCAAGACACTTCACCCTTGCTCCTGATGGGTGCTGGTTAGCGCCTTGCATGGCAGCTCCCTCCATCAGTGTGTGAATGTGTGTGTGAATGGGTGAATGTGGAAGTAGTGTCAAAGCGCTTTGAGTACCTTGAAGGTAGAAAAGCGCTATACAAGTACAACCCATTTATCATTTATTTAACCCCCAATTCCAACCCTTGATGCTGAGTGCCAAGCAGGGAACAATGCTGGTATGAGCTTTTAAACACAACCCGTTAACTGCTGCCAATGAAATGGTGAATAAGATACTCTTTAGGGTTCATATGTTTGTAAATCTGACTGTGATGAAGTCAGTGCCTCACCAGCCATCAACCTCACCGCACGTCACTGCTCTAAGGTATGCACAAGGTTAATTTCCACAAGTATTGTCTGTTGGGAATACTGTATATACTTCAATAAAACATAATTGTCATTGTTTTGGCCATAAATATTACAATACAATGTGCCAATCAGCGTTGGAGCAGCAGTGGTTATACACTTTCGCTTCTGTAATGAGTACTTTGCAGTTTCTTGTTTGGGTCAGATGATTAGAAGTTGTAGTTATTAAAACACTTACGGGTTCTGAACATCCGGGCCTCTCCCTTCGCAGTCAATTGGGTTGAGTTCGTCCTTAGGGAAAGCATATTTCATATAATTATCATAACCGAAGTAGAACATGCTTCTGGCCTTTTCCTTCATAGCTGCTTTCAGCACGTCCGAGAAGGAGCTGTATCTCCGCACGTAATCGTCCGTGTGGTCGTCAAAGAAGCTCAGGTAGGATCTTTGGGGGAGCTCTCCTTCGACCTTCGCACATGTGCTGCCGCCGGTCCCTTCATTCCCGGACAGGAGCTCTGCTTTGGGGCGGCTGACGTCCGAGCTAACGCTGTGCTCCGGTCCGAAGGCGAGCCACAACACACAGCTAACAGACAGCCGAAGCACCACTAGACCAACTACGAGTGACCGCCATTGCATCTTTGCCGCGGCTCGGTCTTAAAACACATGAGTTCACACAGCGCCAGAGGAGACTCATTGGTCATTGATAGATCACAAATCAACTCTTCACCGAAAACTTCTGCTCAACACGCTTCCTGTCAACAAACCAGCCCCTCCCAAAATGGGGTCCTGTGATTGGGTCTCGTTGCTCTACGTCACGGCGACGCGTGATAATCTCAAACAATGATTGGCCGAGTAAATGTCAATCACTCAGAGGAGTTCGGGTGTACTGCTGACGTGTCCGGCATTTGAGCCAATAAGAAGCCGCCAGCTGCGTGACAGCTACGAGAAGGACCGTATTTTACTTTCATTTAGCTAAAAAAGGGACATGATGACATCCAGTTTATTGTCAAACCATTTACGATCCAAATTTGCTGGTGACTAATTATAAATAAACTAATTATTAAACTGCATTTTGTGCATAATATTATATAGTTTTTTTAAGGGACAATACATAATAATGAGATTTAGATAGATAGGAATCAATAACGTAGCTATTATCTATCGAAATGCACAAATTGCGTAATAATGAAGATTTAATAATGAAGATTTAGATAGATACATCTTCTTTATTATGTATGGTCCCTTAAAAAACTAAATCATTGTATGTACAAAATTCAGTTTAATAATTAGTTTAATTATAATTAGTCACCAGCAAATTTGGATCTGCATTTTGTGCATAATAGTATTTAGTTTTTTAAAGGACAATACGTAATAATGAAGATTTAGATAGATAGTACTTTATTGATTCCTATCTATCTAAATCTTCATTATTATGTAATTGTCCCTTAAAAAACTAAATCATTTTATGTACAAAATGCAGTTCAAGGTTCAAGGTTCAATGTTCAACTTTATTGTCCCCGCGGGGAAATTTGTCTTGGGCACAGTGCATCATTGCTTTCTTAACATACACAAAAACAACAGAACAAAAACACAAGCACAGACAACCACAACCAGACAACTAACATTTAAACATCAGAACATGGAGCTTGATAGACATAGGTGGCACTTTGATGTAGGCATAAAATCTACAGTATGGAGATAAAGATAAATACATTGCACTAAAGCTCAAAAATGCAGTTTAATAATTAGTTTAATTATAATTAGTCACCAGCAAATTTGGATCTGCATTTTGTGCATAATATGATTTAGTTTTTTAAAGGACAATACGTAATAATGAAGATTTAGATTGATAGTACTTTATTGATTCCTATAATGATATTTAGTTTTTTAAGGGACAATACGTAATAATGAAGATTTAGATAGATAGTGCTTTTATTGATTCCTATCTATGTAAATCTTCATTATTATTATGTATTGTCCCTTAAAAAAACTAAATATTATGCACAAAATGCAGATCCAAATTTGCTGGTGACTAATTATAATCAAACTAATTATTAAACTGCATTTTGTGCATAATATTATTTAGTTTTTTTAAGGGACAATACGTAATAATGAAGATTTAGATAGATACATCTTCTTTATTATGTATTGTCCCTTAAAAAACTAAATAATTTTATGTACAAAATGCAGTTTAATGATTAGTTTAATTATAATTAGTCACCAGCAAATTTGGATCTGCATTTTGTGCATAATATTATTTAGTTTTTTAAAGGACAATACGTAATAATGAAGATTTTAGATAGAAAGTACTTTATTGATTCCTATCTATCTAAATCTTCATTACTATGTATTGTCCCTTAAAAAAAATTAAATAATATTATGCACAAAATGCAGATCCAAATTTGCTGGTGACTAATTATAATTAAACTAAATATTAAACTGCATTTTGTGCATACAATTATTTTGTTTTTTAAGGGACAATACATAATAATGAAGATTTGACATGCAAATATGTGAGATTATAGCCAATGGCTAATTTCTATCTCCAGTCCTCAGCCGGTTAACGTTAGAATGAGTTTAGCCACACACATTCAAAACATAGTACACAGATTGACAATATTAAAATAAAACAGCCAAATGTGCTCTTGTAAACCACCCACTGCCACATATGTACTTTATACATTACACAAATACATACTGTACAACAATTAAGTAGTACATATTTCACAATATGCACTTTAACGCTTACATTTACACCATTACAATTTTGACTGTCAACAGCCATTTTTTTCAAAGCTTTAAAACAAATAATTTATTAAAAATAAATATGTAAATACTAAAAATTAAACACGAATTATATCGAAATATTGAATAGTTATATACAAATAATGCAACAAGAGAAGTATGACACACTTCTCTTTTATATTAAAAAAATAAATATTTTGCTCCAATTATTAAAAAATTGTATTGAGACTGTAATGAACTCTAAAATTGTCATTCTTACTTTTTGTGCAAATATTTCAACATGTGCATACCTAATTTTTGCAATTAATGTGTTAGTATGTTCTATATATTACATATTACACATATTTCAAGTCCATGCTCCCAACCTTGTGGGAACAGTTTGGAGCGGGCCCCTTCCTCTTCCAACATGACTGTGCACCAGGGCACAAAGCAAGGTCCATAAAGACATGGATGACAGAGTCTGGTGTGGATGAACTTGACTGGCCTGCACAGAGTCCTGACCTGAACCCCATAGAACACCTTTGGGATAAATTAAAACAGAGACTGAGAGCCAGGCCTTCTCGACCAACATCAGTGTGTGACCTCACCAATGCGCTTTTGGAAGAATGGTGGAAAATTCCTATAAACACACTCCGCAACCTTGTGGACAGCCTTCCCAGAAGATATGAAGCTGTAATAGCTGCAAAAGGTGGACCTGCATCATATTGAACCCAACGGGTTAGGAATGGGATGGCACTTCAAGTTCATATGTGAGTCAAGGCAGATGGCCTCACACTCAAAACAACCATTCAGAAGGTAAATAAAAGATCAAATTAAGATAAGAGGTTAAAATAAGGTAAACAGAAAGTAATATACTGTTTGATAGTTTTTGGGATGTGGGAGGAAGTTGAGAGTACTAGGACAATACAATCTCCACAGAGACGCTAGGCACAATGCCAAGATTTTGCCCAGATAACATTTCAAAATGTGAAGTGCATGTATTAAAAAGCAAGCCTTTATTTGAATCAAGAGTAGTGATTGGCATATTTTCTCATAACAGGCAGGCACACCTAGCGCTTTGCTTGAGAGAGGAGAGCCGTCGCACAAGGCACTTGAAATTCTGCCCCTCACAGCACGGAGGCGACTTCCAAAATAACCCTGCAGCCGTCCTCTCTGATCATTCAGACCTTAAATAGAATCACATATTCACACGCACATTGTCGTCAAAAAAGAATCATACAAGCTTGGTGTTTGTACATACCTACTTAGCTGCATAATTACAGACTAAAACAACATACATAATTTGAACAAAACAGTCAAAAGAATGCATTAGCATTTAGCCCAACTTAGCATCCCAAGCCACAAGTACATATCGTTAAAAAAAAATAGTACAACTTTACAATGACATCTCAGATTGACATTTTGGTCGTTCTCAGAGTTTGTGGGTGTCAACCTATAAGCTGAAGAGTGCGTAATGTGTGAGTTAAACACACATCTGATGTGGCAAACAGCTGCACCACTTCCTTTTCAGCTCCTCCGCGTCTTTGAGTGTTGAATAAGCCATTGAAGAGTGATATCTGGAAGGAACAACACCAAGTCTTGGTTAGTTTTTATTACAGATTAATCTTAAAGTATATAAACAAGTTTCACATTGTCAATGTAATCTGATCATCGTCTTTTCATTGCAAAATAGCAACACCTCTTTACAGTGTTTCCCATAAGTTGATTTCTTTGTGGCGACTTGTCGCTCTTTTCCACGAGCAGCGGACCCCTCCCCCATTCAAAACCCTTACGGTCGATTCTGTCTTGCTTGTGACCAAAAACAAAACCGGCACAAGAAAGTTAATGTGTATTTCCAACACATTTGGTCTGTCCTGATCTGATATCAGAATATGATATCGGTCCGATATCAGCAAATAAAAAAAGTATGGGATTATATGGGCCTGCATGTATAATGTTTACTTGTGCAAAGTTGCTCCTCTCTGAGCTGCCACCTTAACGTGGTAGAGGAGTTTGCGTGTCCCAATGATCCTAGGAGCTATGTTGTCCGGGGGCTATATGCCCCCTGGTAGGGTCTCCCAAGACAAACTGGTCCTAGGTGAGGGATCAGACAAAGAGCAGCTCGAAGACCTCTATGAAGAAAACAAGCAAGGAACCCAGATTTCCTTGCCCGGACGCGGGTCACCGGGGCCCCCCTCTGGAGCCAGGCCCGGAGGTGGGGCACGATGGCGAGCGCCTGGTGGCCGGGCCTGTCCCCATGGGGCCCGGCCGGGCACAGCCCGAAGAGGCAACGTGGGTCCCCCCTCCAATGGGCTCACCACCCATAGTAGGGGTCATAGAGGTCGGGTGCGATGTGAGCTGGGCGGCAGCCGAGGGCAGGGCACTTGGCGGTCCGATCCTCGGCTACAGAAGCTAGCTCTTGGGACGTGGAACGTCACCTCGCTGGGGGGGAAGGAGCCTGAGCTAGTGCGCGAGGTGGAGAAGTTCCGGCTAGATATACTATATACTCACTTCGACGCACAGCAAGGGCTCTGGAACCAGTTCTCTCGAGAGGGGCTGGACTCTCTTCCACTCTGGCGTTGCCGGCAGTGAGAGGCGACGGGCTGGGGTGGCAATTCTTGTTTCCCCCCGGCTCAGAGCCTGTACATTGGAGTTCAACCCGGTGGACGAGAGGGTAGCTTCCCTCCGCCTTCGGGTGGGGGTACGGGTCCTGACTGTGGTTTGCACTTACGCGCCAAACCGCAGCTCAGAGTACCCACCCTTTTTGGATTCACTCGAGGGAGTACTTGAGAGTGCTCCCCCGGGTGATTCCCTCGTTCTACTGGGGGACTTCAATGCTCATGTTGGCAGCGACAGTGAAACCTGGAGAGGCGTGATTGGGAAGAATGGCTGCCCGGATCTGAACCCGAGTGGTGTTATGTTATTGGACTTTTGTGCCCGTCACAGATTGTCCATAACGAACACCATGTTCAAACATAAGAGTGTCCATATGTGCACTTGGCACCAGGACACCCTAGGCCGCAGTTCCATGATCGACTTTGTAGTTGTGTCATCGGATTTGCGGCCTCATGTTTTGGACACTCGGGTGAAGAGAGGGGCGGAGCTTTCTACCGATCACCACCTGGTGGTGAGTTGGCTGCGATGGTGGGGGAGGATGCCGGACAGACCTGGCAGGCCCAAACGCATTGTGAGGGTTTGCTGGGAACGTCTGGCAGAGTCTCCTGTCAGAGAGAGTTTCAATTCCCACCTCCGGAAGAACTTTGAACATGTCACGAGGGAGGTGCTGGACATTGAGTCCGAATGGACCATGTTCCGCGCCTCTATTGTCGAGGCGGCTGATTGGAGCTGTGGCCGCAAGGTAGTTGGTGCTTGTCGTGGCGGTAATCCTAGAACCCGTTGGTGGACACCGGCGGTGAGGGATGCCGTCAAGCTGAAGAAGGAGTCCTATCGGGTTCTTTTGGCTCATAGGACTCCTGAGGCAGCGGACAAGTACCGACAGGCCAAGCGGTGTGCGGCTTCAGCGGTCGCAGAGGCAAAAACTCGGACATGGGAGGAGTTCGGTGAGGCCATGGAAAACGACTTCCGGACGGCTTCGAAGCAATTCTGGACCACCATCCGCCGCCTCAGGAAGGGAAAGCAGTGCACTATCAACACCGTGTATGGCGAGGATGGTGTTCTGCTGACCTCGACTGCGGATGTTGTGGATCGGTGGAGGGAATACTTCGAAGACCTCCTCAATCCCACCAACACGTCTTCCTATGAGGAAGCAGTGCCTGGGGAGTCTGTGGTGGGCTCTCCTATTTCTGGGGCTGAGGTTGCTGAGGTAGTTAAAAAGCTCCTCGGTGGCAAGGCCCCGGGGGTAGATGAGATCCGCCCGGAGTTCCTTAAGGCTCTGGATGCTGTGGGGCTGTCTTGGTTGACAAGACTCTGCAGCATCGCGTGGACATCGGGGGCGGTACCACTGGATTGGCAGACCGGGGTGGTGGTTCCTCTCTTTAAGAAGGGGAACCGGAGGGTGTGTTCTAACTATCGTGGGATCACTCTCCTCAGCCTTCCCGGTAAGGTCTATTCAGGTGTACTGGAGAGGAGGCTACGCCGGATAGTCGAACCTCGGATTCAGGAGGAACAGTGTGGTTTTCGTCCTGGTCGTGGAACTGTGGACCAGCTCTATACTCTCGGAAGGGTCCTTGAGGGTGCATGGGAGTTTGCCCAACCAGTCTACATGTGTTTTGTGGACTTGGAGAAGGCATTCGACCGTGTCCCTCGGGAAGTCCTGTGGGGAGTGCTCAGAGAGTATGGGGTATCGGACTGTCTGATTGTGGCAGTCCGCTCCCTGTATGATCAGTGCCAGAGCTTGGTCCGCATTGCCGGTAGTAAGTCGGACACGTTTCCAGTGAGGGTTGGACTCCGCCAAGGCTGCCCTTTGTCACCGATTCTGTTCATAACTTTTATGGACAGAATTTCTAGGCGCAGTCAAGGCGTTGAGGGGATCCGGTTTGGTGGCTGCAGGATTAGGTCTCTGCTTTTTGCAGATGATTTGGTCCTGATGGCTTCATCTGGCCAGGATCTTCAGCTCTCACTGGATCGGTTCGCAGCTGAGTGTGAAGCGACTGGGATGAGAATCAGCACCTCCAAGTCCGAGTCCATGGTTCTCGCCCGGAAAAGGGTGGAGTGCCATCTCCGGGTTGGGGAGGAGATCTTGCCCCAAGTGGAGGAGTTCAAGTACCTCGGAGTCTTGTTCACGAGTGAGGGAAGAGTGGATCGTGAGATCGACAGGCGGATCGGTGCGGCGTCTTCAGTAATGCGGACGCTGTATCGATCCGTTGTGGTGAAGAAGGAGCTGAGCCGGAAGGCAAAGCTCTCAATTTACCGGTCGATCTACGTTCCCATCCTCATCTATGGTCATGAGCTTTGGGTTATGACCGAAAGGACAAGATCACGGGTTCAAGCGGCCGAAATGAGTTTCCTCCGCCGGGTGGCGGGGCTCTCCCTTAGAGATAGGGTGAGAAGCTCTGCCATCCGGGAGGAGCTCAAAGTAAAGCCGCTGCTCCTCCACATTGAGAGGTGCCAGATGAGGTGGTTCGGGCATCTGGTCAGGATGCCACCCGAACGCCTCCCTAGGAAGGTGTTTAGGGAACGTCCGACCGGTAGGAGGCCGCGGGGAAGACACAGGACACGTTGGGAAGACTATGTCTCCCGGCTGGCCTGGGAACGCCTCGGGGTCCCACAGGAAGAGCTGGACGAAGTGGCTGGGGAGAGGGAAGTCTGGGCTTCCCTGCTTAGGCTGCTGCCCCCGCGACCCGACCTCGGATAAGCGGAAGAAGATGGATGGATGGATGGATGTGCAAAGTTGGACAGCCAGTTATCATGTAAATGTAAACGATAAATGGTATGATAAACCGCAGTAAAACTTCCCATGGTTAGTATTACCGTTTTAAATTAAAATCATTGTAAAACCGTGATTGATAACACTATTTGATAAACGTACGGACTGGTGACACTGCTCATTTACTGGAGCTGCAAGCTAGTATTAGCTAGCTTAAATGCTAACATGAAAACAGGAGACATTAATGTATTTCCATCCATCCATCCATCTTCTTCCGCTTATCCGAGGTCGGGTCGCGGGGGCAGCAGCCTAAGCAGGGAAGCCCAGACTTCCCTCTCCCCAGCCACTTCATCCAGCTCCTCCCGGGGGATCCCGAGGCGTTCCCAGGCCAGCCGGGAGACATAGTCTTCCCAACGTGTCCTGGGTCTTCCTCGTGGCCTCCTACCGGTCGGACATGCCCTAAACACCTCCTTAGGGAGGCGCTCGGGTGGCATCCTGACCAGATGCCCGAACCACCTCATCTGGCTCCTCTCGATGTGGAGGAGCAGCGGCTTTACTTTGAGCTCCCCCCGGATGACAGAGCTTCTCACCCTATCTCTTAGGGAGAGCCCCGCCACCCGGCGGAGGAAACTCATTTCGGCCGCTTGTACCCGTGATCTTGTCCTTTCGGTTATAACCCCAAGCTCATGACCATAGGTGAGGATGGGAACGTAGATCGACCGGTAAATTGAGAGCTTTGCCTTCCGGCTCAGCTCCTTCTTCACCACAACGGATCGATACAGCGTCCGCATTACTGAAGACGCCGCACCGATCCGCCTGTCGATCTCACGATCCACTCTTCCCTCACTCGTGAACAAGACTCCGAGGTACTTGAACTCCTCCACTTGGGGCAAGATCTCCTCCCCAACCCGGAGATGGCACTCCACCCTTTTCCGGGCGAGAACCATGGACTCGGACTTGGAGGTGCTGATTCTCATCCCAGTCGCTTCACACTCAGCTGCGAACCGATCCAGTGAGAGCTGAAGATCCTGGCCAGATGAAGCCATCAGGACCAAATCATCTGCAAAAAGCAGAGACCTAATCCTGCAGCCACCAAACCGGATCCCCTCAACGCCTTGACTGTGCCTAGAAATTCTGTCCATAAAAGTTATGAACAGAATCGGTGACAAAGGGCAGCCTTGGCGGAGTCCAACCCTCACCGGAAACGTGTCCGACTTACTGCCGGCAATGCGAACCAAGCTCTGACACTGATCATACAGGGAGCGGACCGCCACAATCAGACAGTCCGAAACCCCATACTCTCTGAGCACTCCCCACAGGACTTCCCGAGGGACACGGTCGAATGCCTTTTCCAAGTCCACAAAGCACATGTAGACTGGTTGGGCAAACTCCCATGCACCCTCAAGGACCCTGCCGAGAGTATAGAGCTGGTCCACAGTTCCACGACCAGGACGAAAACCACACTGTTCCTCCTGAATCCGAGGTTCGACTATCCGGCGTAGCCTCCTCTCCAGTACACCTGAATAGACCTTACCGGGAAGGCTGAGGAGTGTGATCCCACGATAGTTAGAACACACCCACCGGTTCCCCTTTTTAAAGAGAGGAACCACCACCCCGGTCTGCCAATCCAGAGGTACTGCCCCCGATGTCCACGCGATGCTGCAGAGTCTTGTCAACCAAGACAGCCCTACAGCATCCAGAGCCTTGAGGAACTCTGGGCGGATCTCATCCACCCCCGGGGCCTTGCCACCGAGGAGCTTTTTAACTACCACAACAACCTCAGCCCCAGAAATAGGAGAGCCCACCACAGATTCCCCAGGCACTGCTTCCTCATAGGAAGACGTGTTGGTGGGATTGAGGAGGTCTTCGAAGTATTCCCTCCACCGATCCACAACTTCCGCAGTCGAGGTCAGCAGAACACCATCCGCACCATACACGGTGTTGGTAGTGCACTGCTTCCCCTTCCTGAGGCGGAGGATGGTGGTCCAGAATCGCTTCGAAGCCGTCCGGAAGTCGTTTTCCATGGCTTCCCCGAACTCCTCCCATGTCCGAGTTTTTGCCTCCGCGACCGCTGAAGCCGCACACCGCTTGGCCTGTCGGTACCTGTCCGCTGCCTCAGGAGTCCCATGAGCCAAAAGAACCCGATAGGACTCCTTCTTCAGCTTGACGGCATCCCTCACCGCCGGTGTCCACCAACGGGTTCTAGGATTACCGCCACGACAGGCACCAACTACCTTGCGGCCACAGCTCCAATCAGCCGCCTCGACAATAGAGGCGCGGAACATGGTCCACTCGGACCCAATGTCCAGCACCTCCCTCGTGACATGTTCAAAGTTCTTCCAAAGGTGGGAATTGAAACTCTCTCTGACAGGAGACTCTGTCAGACGTTCCCAGCAAACCCTCACAATGCGTTTGGGCCTGCCAGGTCTGTCCGGCATCCTCCCCCACCATCGCAGCCAACTCACCACCAGGTGGTGATCGGTAGAAAGCTCCGCCCCTCTCTTCACCCGAGTGTCCAAAACATGAGGCCGCAAATCCGATGACACAACTACAAAGTCGATCATAGAACTGCGGCCCAGGGTGTCCTGGTGCCAAGTGCACATATGGACACCCTTATGCTTGAACATGGTGTTCGTTATGGACAATCCGTGACGGGCACAAAAGTCCAATAACAAAACACCACTTGGGTTCAGATCCGGCCGGCCATTCTTCCCAATCACGCCTCTCCAGGTTTCACTGTCGTTGCCAATATGAGCGTTGAAGTCCCCCAGTAGAACGAGGGAATCACCCGGGGGCGCACTCTCAAGTACTCCCGCGAGTGAATCCAAAAAGGGTGGGTACTCTGAGCTGTTTGGCGCGTAAGCGCAAACAACAGTCAGGACCCGTTCCCCCACCCGAAGGCGGAGGTAAGCTACCCTCTCGTCCACCGGGTTGAACTCCAACATGCAGGCTCTGAGCCAGGGGGCAACAAGAATTGCCACCCCAGCCCGTCGCCTCTCACTGCTGGCAACGCCAGAGTGGAAGAGAGTCCATCCCCTCTCGAGAGAACTGGTTCCAGAGCCCTTGCTGTGCGTCGAGGTGAGTCCGACTATATCCAACCGGAACTTCTCTACCTCGCGCACTAGCTCAGGCTCCTTCCCCCCAGCGAGGTGACGTTCCACGTCCCAAGAGCTAGCTTCTGTAGCCGAGGATCGGACCGCCAAGTGCCCTGCCTTCGGCTACCGCCCAGCTCACATTGCACCCGACCTCTATGGCCCCTGCTATGGGTGGTGAGCCCATTGGAGGGGGGACCCACGTTGCCTCTTCGGGCTGTGCCCGGCCGGGCCCCATGGGGACAGGCCCGGCCACCAGGCGCTCGCCATCGTGCCCCAACTCCGGGCCTGGCTCCGGAGGGGGGCCCCGGTGACCCGCGTCCGGGCGAGGGAAATCTGAGTCTCGGTTCTTGCATTTCCATAGAAGTCTTCGAGCTGCTCTTTGTCTGATCCCTCACCTAGGACCTGTTTGCCTTGGGAGCCCCTACCAGGGGGCATGGAAGCCCCCGGACAACATAGCTCCTAGGATCATTGGGACACGCAAACTCCTCTACCACGTTAAGGTGGCAGCTTAAAAAAAATGACAATCTTCAATGTAAACTTACATAAACAGATTACTGTCTGAGCAACTAAGATATTCAATTGTGCACATTAAACCTACATGTTGTGCTTTCTCAGATAGAGATTGATTGATACTCAAAGCAATATGACAACAGAAAGAACTTCCGCGTGACGTCACATAAACCGGACGTGGCGCACCCAACTCACATTTTTTTCTTTATCATTAAAAAAACAAACATTTTTACAAATTAAAGCGGGAGAAGATAAACATATTTAAACAATCCAATAGTCGGAACAATATTATAAAATAACATATTTATTCTGCCAAAAAAGTATTATTGTGTGGCTATTTATATATTATATTTATTTGATTGTTTAAATAAAATTGATTATAAGTGTGTTTGAGTACTTTTTGAGCACATTCAACAATACTGTGATAATAATGATAGTAGTGATCATTTTGGTGACATTAACCGTGATATGAAATGTTCATATCGTTACATCCCTAGTTGATATGTTTTTGAGTGAATACGACTTGAGAATGTATAGAAATATAAAAAGAGTGTCTCCTAAGTGGCTGCTGTACTGTTGTCTATTGATCTAACATCGATAGACAAGGTCCATCTAACATCAACCTTGCATCGGTGGTGTCTTCCACAACAACACACGCAGATGGGATGTCTTGCAGGTGTATGTGTTGTCCTGGCAGTTTAGAGTTTCCAGGATGATTCCACCAGACAAACGATGACAGCATTTTACTCACATTAATGTCAATTTCTGTGGTATTCCCCTTTTAACAGGAGATTCCGTTTGATTGGCCAATTCTGTTATTCAGTCCATTGATCGGTTAACGCGGAAATCATATGGCCCTACTTGACCTCACAACCCCTATGATCAGAACTACACGTTCACGCTCTAAACGGATTGGTGACACTGTGAAAACATGTGATCAGAGGAACACATGCGCTGTAAACCGTGTCAGGTCAACCAAATGTTTGACTTTTTTTAATAAAGCGTTCCATCCCTCAGTAGCCTCGATCCGCCCATCACGAGTGTGCGTGACACACCACGGTAACGTTAACGGCAACTCCAACCCACCGATGTTGTCCTTTTCTTTGCAAGAAATGGAGTAGCAGCATATCTCTCTGTCCTGAATAGCTGCCAGATTCCTATGAAGGAAAAAACTAAGAAATCAAACAGAAGCATTTAAGGCAACAGTATTCACATGTTTTATGGCACGAGTGGCTTGATTAAAAATTATCACTTTTAGCGGTTGGCAGCAGGGGGAGCCAACTCCACACAAAAAAATGCCAAATGAATTGATTGATATACGGTAATTAGCTGTCTTGTACACAGCATTGTTCATATAATGTGTAAAATACATGTAAAATCCAAAAAAGGCCTTTTTTCAGACAAACTTACATTTTCTCAATAAGCTGCTTTTCATCTAAAGCAGTGGGCAGGTCTCTTTTGTTTCCCAGCACCAAAACCTACAAACATGGAAAGAGTCAAGCACAGATTAAACTGGTGGAATAAAACAGTCAGACGGGAAAATGACACTCACGGGAATCCCTTGCAACTGGGGTTTGTCTAATAAATTATGAAGCTCATTTCTTGACGCCTCCACCTTGTCTCGATCTGCAGCATCGACCATGTATCTGAAAATGAGGCGTGGCACAGTTCAGTACGGCATGTGGAACAGTTAGCCATAGTATGGCTCATGTTTCCACTGCAAATGGTTAGTGTATGGCAAGGCAATTAAACTGACAGGTAGCCTGGGGGTCAAATCCGCCCCTGGAATGAAATCAGTCTTGACCATTTTTGCAGCAAATTAAATATAGTAACACTAACACACGCACACACACTGTTGTAGAGAGGCACTTGGACCAGTGTAAACGTGTAAAAATCTAAATTTTAACCTCATAATGGCCAGCGTCCACTGCAATGCGCCCTTGAAAATATGTAACTCGGAAAAAGGAAAAAGACCAAAAACAATGCCCACCACAGAGAATACTGGTTCTCAAAGTAAAGGAAGAAGTACGGCCACCCTCAATCCTTAGGTTTTTGGAAATGGGACCCTAGAACAATTTAGTTGAATGGTTCTGGTCTGTGGGTACCTTTTCACAATTGAAACAATATGGTACCAAGTCCTGAGACCTGGAAATCGATACTGATACTCAACGCTTCCAATTTATTGTACTTTGTGTGTGTTCATGTGGTAATAAATGTTAATTTATAATAAGATAAAAATGTTTACGCATTATTGCATATTACAGTGAGTTGATAAGTTGATAACTGTGCTTTCCAATTGTTACATTTAGTTTTCTTACACTTCTGAGTATCACTTGAAAGCATTAATTTCAGTTTGTCTTAAGTACGTTGTCGTAATCAGAAAGTAGTCTTTGCCATAAAGTTGAATGTGCCAGTCTTGTCTTTTTTTGAGCCCTACAAAATGTTGTACTTATTACACACCATCTGTTTGATTGTAAATCGCATGTTAGTTGTACTTTTCATTAACAAATTTAGAAGTGTTGAGATCCACATGTAAAATCACTAATGCTAATCAGTAGCATGTACAAGGCAAATACAATGTAAATTAGCATCGAGCTAGCACATTTTGAAAAGTGAAGACTTTCTTTTAAATAAATTATAAATGGGTTATACTTGTATAGCGCTTTTCTACCTTCAAGGTACTCAAAGCGCTTTGACAGTGTTTCCACATTTACCCATTCACACACACATCCACACACTGATGGCGGGAGCTGCCATGCAAGGCGCTAACCAGCAGCCATCAGGAGCAAGGGGTGAAGTGTCTTGCCCAAGGACACAACGGATGTGACTAGGATGGTAGAAGGTGGGGATTGAACCCCAGTAACCAGCAACCCTCCGATTGCTGGCACGGCCACTCTATCAACTTCGCCACGCCGTCCCTTTTGAGTGTTTCTCATCAAGCATGCTTGCTTGAAAATTACCACATTACTTAGAGGAAGTCTGCTACATATATGCCTGTTTGCCCGCCAAGTGCAAAATCTACAACTTGGTGTGACGTCCCGTTCAAGTAAAGGTATAGAAATATGTTACCCTTTGATTTTACATCAATCGATCCTAGGACTGAGCGATATGGCAAAAAAATATCATGGTTTATTTTTTATATACCGGTAATTTGATCTCGATTATTTTTTTTAAGCGGATTGTCCTCTGCAGGATTTTACCAAGTACCATTGCATCTCCACTATTCAGTACTGCAGTATCTCTGAACAAACATGTCTGCCATTTTTATTCAAGGTAATATATGCTAACAGCAGACAACTGTCATTTTGTTCATATCTATTATTTGTTTACAAGAGGTGCAACGGTACAGGTAACCCACGCGGCAGTCCGTACCTCGATTTTAGGGACACGGTTTCGCCTCTTTTTTGGTACATCATGTGGGAGTAAAGAGAACAACTTTTTTCCCCTCTCAAAGTTATTTTAATAGTTTGCTTGCCATCACAATTGTGATTCTGCAGTAAAGAAAGTAACAGTGGTGGACTGAATACTATAAGACTTTTATTTAAGTTAACATTTACTACAAAACACTTTCAAATGGTAAATTATTATTTGTATTCTTTAGTTACCTGTATATATTAGTGCTTTGGCAAACAGCAAGTGGTGAGCCAGATTGTGGAGGTTTTTTTTTAACTCAAATACTGTAGCTTATATCTAAGGAAAGCACATTTAAGTGCAGTTTGAATTTGAGCTACTGTAAAATAATGTGTACAAACACATAAAACATGTTTTATGATTATTTCAGGGAAAAAAAATGTACCCACAAACTTAAAAGTGAAATTAACAAACAATGTCTACAGAGATTTTTAGTACACATTATATCAGAGTAGTTCAGAGCAAACACATTAACAAAAAGTCTGATTCAAAAATATTTATATTTTCTAATTAAATTAGTAGGTGTGTTTATTACACCAATACAGTAGTTCAGTCACAAAGACATTCTGGGAGTGCCTGCAAATCCGCATTGAAGGAAGAATTACTGGTGAGCTGCAGCGAAAGTCCATCACTGAAGTTGCTGCTCCTCCTTCAATGTTGTGTTTTAACCTCTATGATAGTGTTAGCCATATTTCTTTATTCTAATATTCTGGGCTAAACTTAATTCCAGCTGTGTATGGGGGAAGAGGCACGACCCTGATTGAACATTCATTACGTCGTGACGAGCCTGACTTTAACAACAAGACTTTTGCACACACACAGACACAAACATACGCACATGTACACCAACACACATTGACAGACACACACGGACACAGTCAATGAAGGCGTATTTTTCTATGCAGGATTATATCAAGTACTGTTGCATCCATATTGTTTACTACGGTGGTATCTTCTATTAGACATTTCCGCCATGTTTGATCGAGGTAATATATGCTCACTAGGGGTGTAACGGTACACAAAAATTTCGGTTCGGTACGTACCTCGGTTCAGAGGTCACGGTTCGGTTCATTTTCGGTACAGTAAGAAAACAACAAAATATAAAATTTTTAGTGTTATAATGAAGGCAACACATGATGTAATCGATCCCAATAATACCAACAGAATTTGGTCTGTACCTATGCCTACAAATGGTGAAGGTGAGGTGGCATGACATTAGTGCAACAAGCATCAAAACATTGTTTGCTTTGTCTTTTTAACAAAATGCATTACAATATTCCATCATAAATGATATCCTCAAAGTACTTGACAAGAGTTTACAGTCCTTTCTTTAGCCTTTCTGCAAAAACAACCAGTATTTTATGTTATACACTACCGTATTTAATTTAACGCAAAGTCATTAAAGTTACGTTTTTTTTACATCTTAATATTAAGTGATTAACTTCTCTTTATACTTGTATGAGAGATTAGAACAAGTTACTTAGCACACTGCCTATTAATAACTGATTATCACAATTTCCAATAGTGACGTAACTCGATCCATCTTTTAGACAGTGGTACAAAAGTAGGAATCACTGACATAGGATTCTTAACTTGGTGCGCAGAAAGCGAACTACACATTTGGGAGATATGGGTGGTCCAATGGATTACATCTCCGAAATTCAACTTGAGTACTTACACGATGGCGTTAACCCCCCGACAGTAGCGCTCCCACATGCTTCGAAAGCGTGGCTGACCTCCAATATCCCAGATCTGCAGAATGAAAGTTAGCACCATTGTATGACTTCCTTTTTATAAAAACAAACACACACTTGCGAGTAAGATTCATTCAAGAGGCTAATGTCTGTGTAGAAAAAAAGCAGGAAGTTGATAAAAACCTTGATGGTGACATTTCCTTTGGCAACCTTCCTCATATTGAATCCAACTGTAGGGATCATGTCTTCACTAAAATGACCTGACTGAAAGAAAAACAACAGATTTGAGCTGAGATCATGTATTTAACAAACAAAACTTACCAATATGATTTCTCATACACATTCTCGGTGCCTTATTCAGTAAAAATGTAAATTGCAATTCCTGTTTTTGAATTGTTCAGTCATTATAACCTGGTATAAAACTTAAAGCATGCGCTAATGCAATAAAAGAAGAAGTATTTGTGAAAAATGATACAAGCAAATACTCATAGCAGATTGTCTAATTCTTTAACAGCTAAAAAAAGTGAAATAACTGCAGGTGGACAGTTGGTAGTATTGGTGTTCCTTAGATTTTCGCAGGGGTTATTTTACAACCTCCCCGGTGTTAGGTACATTTCTGCAAAGTAGGGACCCTATTTATTTTTATGATTTTTATGACTATTATATGCATTTAATGTAGGGATGTGCTGATTTTCGTGGAAAAGTAAGTTGCAGATTAGTGTATTCCAATGCTGATCACAAACATCGATGGCCTCTTGACTGACACCATATTAATTTTTGTTCCTCTGGCTGACAAGCTAGCAGCTAATTACAGTATGTATCTCCATACACAGTGTGGAACTGCTCATCTAAGTTAAAAATAATCACCTACATTACAGCAAATAAACAACATTTCTGAGGATCTTAATTAAGTATCAATATCAAGTATCATTTATCACTGGTGGACGACTTGTCCAGGGTGTACCCCGCCTACCGCCCAAATGTAGCTGAGATAGGCTCCAGCAACCCCCGTGATCCCGAAAGGGACAAGCGGTAGAAAAATGGATGGATGGATGGACAAGGCTAAACATGTTACACCCCGAGAGCAAGCCAGGAGCAGGCATGCTCATTCATAGCTAAACTAGTCGCTAAGCTACCTTGCAACAACACCAATAAACAAGTGTTTAGTAAAGTTTAAGAAGTGTGGATGTAATCACATTACAGCAGAAAGTAAGCAGTTATTAACAGGAAATTAACAAGTAGATTAATAGGAGTTAGAGAGAGAATAATATAACAACAACTGTTTATTTTGTCAGTATTGTCACAGTCAGTACACAACACATAAGAGGGCAAATCCATCCACAAATTGGTGGTGGCTTTACCAACAGTAGTATCAGTATATGATATTTTTTGTTGTTATTTTTGTTAATAATTACATTGGGACATGGAGGGCAAAAACCAAACAAGTTTAAATGAGGAGTAGATATGACTTTTACTTTTTGTTTAGTTATTGTGTACTATTGACTTTGTTTTTAATAAACAATGAATGACATCATAAATAGAAATCCCAACCTGATGTTCCTCAAAAATGTGACAAAAGAGGAAATAATCAAATTTGTAAAGAAATGTAAATCCAAGATCTTAACTGACATGGAATTGATATGAAAGTGATATAAGAAATCATTGAAGACATTTCAGAACCATTAAAGCGTATTAGCAATCCATCAATTCAAACTGGAAAATTCCCAAACAAAAGGAACATAGGAAAAGTCGTACTGATTTTTTTTTTTATTGTAGACAACCACCAATTTACAAATTATAGACTGATTTCCCTACTTCAACAACTCTCTAAAATCATTGAAAAAGTATTAAATAACAAACTGGACAAATCCATAAACAAAAGTGGAACACTCGCAGACAATCAATACAGATACAGAGCTAACATATCAACATCGATGCCATTAATCAAAATAACAGGAAATCACCAATGCAATAGATAGTAAACAGTGTACAGCAGCAGTAGTTATTGATCTGACAAAAGCATTTGACCCATCCATCTAATTTCTACCGCTTGTACCTCCCGGGGGTTGCTGGTGCCTATCCCAGCTGCATTCGGGCGGAAGGCGGGGTACACCCTGGACAAGTCACCACCTCATCGCAGGGCCAACACAGATAATTATTCTCAACAAAAGAGGAGAAGTATAATCTTAGAGAAAATTCTAACTTAAAACATTTGCTTGCACGTACAACACTTAAAACCTTTGGCATATCATATGTGGAGTTAAATTATGGAATGGATTAAGCAAAGAAATCAAACAATGAACTAATATGATCCACTATAATTGGCTATTCAAGCTAAAAGTGTTTACAAAGTACAACGAAGAAGATGGTAAATTGTGTTAGAAAGTGAGAAAAAGAATTAAGTATGTGTTTGTTAGTAATTGCTATGAAGGGGTAGAGTTAAATAAGCTTTGCTTCTTCCTACTCCTTTTCGGGCATGTTGTAGCGCAATGTAATGAGAAATTGAAAACATGTGGTGTATCATATTGGAACTGTTTACATGTTCGAAATAAACTTTCTACCAATTAACCAATTGTACAGTATGTAATTAAAGAAAATAAGGAACTAATTTAAATATTTTGTTGAAATTTTTGTCAATATCACTCACCATAAATACATAAATATTTTTACAGATAAGACATGTGATTGGTATTGGCTGATAGATGGATGATCAGTATCGTAATTGGTAACATAAAACCTTGATCAGAACATCCCTAAATTAAAGCCTTCCAGCCTTGAACATGAAAACTTTAATGGCTACCGAAATCTCAATGTACTTAATGGTACTTCCAATTCACTGCACTAAGACCGTAGTAAGTGAACCGTGAAGCAGAGAGGGAACGCTGTATTGGTGTTATAGGGCATATAAATCGATGGGATTGTTGAGACATAAAACATAAATATAAGGACCTAATAACAACGCATGAGTACATCATAGAAATAATATATTCAAAAAAATGGTGAAATAATGTATTTTAGGAAAAACAGGATCAGGATCCAGATTATTCACATGAAAACTCTTATGGTCGACCTAAATATAACCAACTTTGAGTGCCGTCTGCAGGCTAATTATCAAGAAATGTACGCCGAGGCTAATATTTTTTAGATTAATCATATAGTATTGAATTAATGTTACTATTAAAGACGGTAGAGCAGGAGCATCGCCGCTTACGCTATTACTACCACTAATTTAATAAGCAAGATACCCGTACACAAAAAGAAAGACAGCTTAATTTGACCATTAAAGTCATCTATCACTCAGCTCTTGTAAAAAAACACTTAATTTCAGTTAAAATACTAACACACACAGTAAGGTTTTTATAAAATGTACGTACTGGTATCATCATGGAGTGCAGGTTTTGTTGTGAATTTTGTTTTTGAGATGATCAACAATAACTTTCATAAAAGTGGTTTCAAGACAACTTTAAAGATGTGTTATGCATAATACTTTAGTCGAAATTACTGTAATTTTAGACTAGACTAAAACTAAATCTATTTAAATGACTAAAATACTAAAACTGAAATACATTTTCATCAAAATATAACTAAAACTACATTAAAACTTGCTGTCAAAATTAACACTTCTTCACAAACTCACACACAGCAGCATCACATCACATGACTTGACCGAGTCACCTGACTAAGCTAAGTGGAAATGAATGCAGAGGTCTTATGACTGCAGGAAGTCCCCTCAGCAACACACTCACTCTATGAAAACTACTCGCTAGCATGGACCTCAACTGACACCAAGTGTTTTTAAAAAAAAAGGATGTTTTTTTTTTTCTGCAGTACAATGCTTTTATTGGTGAAATGATCAACAAAGTCAAATTTGACGGTTATCCAAATCAATGTTTTTCAACCTTTTTTGAGCCGAGGCACATTTTTTCCATTGAAAAAATCCAAAGGCACACCAGCAGCAGAAATCATTAAAATATGAAACTCGATATTGACAATAAAGTCGGATATGACTTTAAACCATAACCAAGCATGCGACACTATAGCTCTTGTCTCAAAGTAGGTGTACTGTCACCACCTGTCACATCACCCCCTGACTTATTTGGACTTTTTTGCTGTTTTCCTGTGTGTTGTGTTTTAGTTCTTGTCTTGCGCTCCTATTTTGCTTGCACGACCACTTTCCCCCACACCGCCACGCCGTCCCCAGGGTAAATATTGACTGATTGAGACTTTTATTAGTAGATTGCACAGTACAGTACATATTCCGTACAATTGACCACCAAATGGTAACACCCGAATAAGTTTTTCAACTTGTTTAAGTCGGGGTCCACGTCAATTCATGGTAAGCAACCTGCCTGCTAGTGCATCCATGTCAGCATTTTTTTTTTACTTCGGCATCCCTGCATTTAAGGTGGCATTTATACATGCTCAGCTGCAATGCTTACTTATTGATGGTGCTTGTCGTTTTATTATCAACACTCATCTAAAAAAATTATGCATGATCAGTTATATTTCAAATACTGATAATAAGTACACACTCGCATCACTATTAACAACTCGGAGCAATTAAGTTTAAAAAATAAAAGTAGGCCGTCTTTACACATGCTATGTAGCCATCTTGTTATTGTAAACAATATTAGAAAATATGACAGCCTTAATCTGAAGTTTGCAGGCTTTAGCTTTAGCATGCTACCTTTTCCAACTTAACTACTATCATACAAAGGGAAAAGAGATCATAAAGTGTTTTTAGTGATGAAACGACAGCAAGGGGCTAAGCCATGGTCGTGTTTGACCCACACAAGTCGGCATAAAGTAAACACTTAGTCATTGTTGTCATTGGCGCTAATGCTATTAGCAGGGTAGCTAGCCAGCTAGCAGGTGACACTTACAGCGATCACGTTGACAAATGTCGTTTTTCCGGAGTACTGGAGGCCGACCAGCGTGAGCTCCATCTCCTCCTTCCAAAACAGAGACTTGAACCAGTCGAGAAGCCGGTTTATTAGTGCCAGCATCTTGGACCCGTGCGCTTTCTGCCTCTCCTCCCTGTCAGCTGTTGAGTCGGGCTTTTCGAAGCTCAGACAGCAGGAGTCATGTGACCACCAGCCCGCCACAATGGGGAAGACAGCGCCCCTAGTGGAGGAGAGAGTAAGTGTAGCTCCAAGGCCGAGCACAGTTAGACGTAGGTGGTACTGAGAGTAGCCGAACATTGTACTGAGTAAGAGTACCGTTACTTTAGAGCAGAGGTGTCAAACGTACGGCCCGCGGGCCGGATAGGTTTTTTCCAGGCCGCGTAATGAGTTTGCCAAGTATAACAATTAGATGCCTTTTTTTTCTTTTACGAAATAAACTGCTGTTCTAAGTGTGTCTACTGGTTTTTGATTGATTGATTGAGACTTTTATTAGTAGGTTGCACAGTGAAGTACATATTCCGTACAATTGACCACTAAATGGTAACACCCAAATAAGTTTTTCAACTTGTTTAAGTCGGGGTCCACTTAAATTGATTCATGATACATATTATATATATACTATCATCTTTACTATCATCATAATACAGTCATCACACAAGATAATCATCAGGGTGTATACATTGAATTATTTACATTATTTACAATTCGGAGTGTGGAGGGGTGGGGGGGGGGGGGTTAGGTTTGGTTGTTATCATCAATCATCAACAATTGAGAACAGAGAAATGGATATTGAAACAGTGTAGGTCTGACTTGGTAGGATATGTACAGCAAGTAGTGGACATAGAGAGAGAGAGAGAGAGAGAGAGAGATCAGAAGGCATAAGAAAAGTATCTACATTTGATTGTTTACATTTGATTATTAACAATCCAGGGAGGGTGTTAGTTTAGGGTTGAAGTTGCCTGGAGGTGTACTTTTATTGCGGTTTTGAAGGAGGATAGAGATGCCCTTTCTTTTATACCTGTTGGGAGCGCATTCCACATTGATGTGGCATATAAAGAGAATGAGTTAAGACCTTTGTTAGATCGGAATCTGGGTTTAACGTGGTTAGTGGAGCTCCCCCTGGTGTTGTGGTTATTGCGGTCATTTACGTTAAGGAAGTAGTTTGACATGTACTTCGGTATCAGGGAGGTGTAGCGGATCTTATAGACTAGGCTCAGTGCAAGTTGTTTTACTCTGTCCTCCACCCTGAGCCAGCCCACTTTCGAGAAGTGGGTAGGAGTGAGGTGGGATCTGGGGTGGAGGTCTAGAAGTAATCTGACTAGCTTGTTCTGGGATGTCTGGAGTTTAGATTTGAGGGTTTTGGAGGTGCTAGGGTACCAGGAGGTGCATGCCACAATAGCAATTATGTTATGCAAGCAAGAGGTACACAGTAAAGGGTGACTGTGGCCCCTCCTCCTTGACCCACATGAAACTTAAAACCTGCCGTTTCATGTCTTCTGTTTCGAACACATCGTCATTTGGCACCCTCGTTGCCCCAAAATGTCTCTGTCAAACACGAGAAAAGTGAACTTAACCCTTTTGAATAGTTTTTACCTCCGTTTCTTATAATTTGTTGAGTTATCATCAATCAATCAATCAATGTTTATTTATATAGCCCTAAATCACAAGTGTCTCAAAGGGCTGCACAAGCCACAACGACATCCTCGGTACAGAGCCCACATAAGGGCAAGGAAAACTCACCCCAGTGGGACGTCGATGTGAATGACTATGAGAAACCTTGGAGAGGACCGCATATGTGGGTAACCCCCCCGCCTCTAGGGGAGACTGAAAGCAATGGATGTTGAGTGGGTCTGATATAATATTGTGAAAGTCCAGTCCACAGTGGATCCAACTTATCAGTGAAAGTCCAGTCCATAGTGGATCCAACATAACAGTGAGAGTCCAGTCCACAGCGGGGCCAGCAGGAAACCATCCCGAGCGGAGACAGGCCAGCAGTGCAGAGGTGTCCCCAACCGATGCGGTTCACCCCGGGTCCCGACTCTGGACAGCCAGCACTTCATCCATGGGCACCGGACCTGTGTCCTCCCCCCTCCACAAGAGAGAGGGGGGCAGAGGAGAAGAGAAAAGAAACGGCAGATCAACTGGTCTAAAAAAGGGGGGTCTATTTAAAGGCAAGAGTATACAAATGAGTTTTAAGATGGGACTTAAATGCTTCTACTGAGGTAACATCTCTAACTGTTACCGGGGGGGCATTCCAGAGTACTGGAGCCCGAATAGAAAACGCTCTACAGCCCGCAGACTTTTTTTGGGCTCTGGGAATCACTAACAAGCCGGAATTCTTTGATAACCACTGGATAACCCCGGCCGAGTCACACCAAAGACTATAAAAATGGGAACCATTACCTCCCTGCTTGGCACTCAGCATCAAGGGTTGGAATTGGGGGTTAAATCATCACAATGATTCCCGAGCGTGGCCACTGCTGCTGCTCACTGCTCCCCTCACCTCCCAGGAACAAGGGGATGGGTCAAATGCAGAGAGTAATTTCACCACATCTAGTGTGTGTGTGACTATCAGTGGTACTTTAATTAATTAATTGGTACGTGGACATGACAAAGGAGGTATTTGATACCTCGAAGAGTTTACATGTTGTGTTTTTTTGTTCAATCCCAGAAAGACTGTGACTTAAAGTATAACCCTGGCTTTGTAGATGCATTGTCTATGCTCATTGTGTTTTTGAAGCTACACCAATTTCCTCAGAATTTTCAACAAACTTGAAGTGTTTTGATTAGTTGTGATTTGTACGTTTTCACAAGATGCTTGTTCTATTGTTGGCCAAAGTAAAACAAAGAAAACAACCTGGAGGGTTTTTTTAAGTTCTCATGCCATGATTTTACCATTACGGCCCACTTGGGAATAGATTTTCCTCCATGCGGCCCCTGAGGTAAAATGAGTTTGACACCCATGCTTTAGAGTAATTTGACTGAAGTAAAAAAAAGTAGTGATCCAAATAATGACATCAGTAAGTAAGTATTCAGTGAAAAAACTCCTGGCACTGTACTGAGTAACTAATTTATATCTATCCGATTTATATCTACATACGAAAGAGGACTGGGTCAGATTTGAAACATTAGGAATTGTACTGTTCACATGGACATAAAAAATCCGATACAGATCACATATAGGCAAAATCATCAGAATTGACTTGCAGAGTGAACGAGTCCTTAGATATGTTATTGGACAGCCACATCTCCAATGTCACAGTGGAGGATAGTTCCTTTTAACTTCAATCCAAAATGGCACAACAAACTGCATGCTTACTTTTGACCCAGAAGGAAAATAAACTGCACATTATTATTATCAAATGGGAAAAAACATAATTACCAAAATGGACATATATTTACTTTAATTTGACATACTTATTTGCAAAAATATAAAATTGTCATGGCTTGGACTTTGGGGGGTTTGTTTTCCCGAGATGCAAGAAAGGTTGGATCGGACATGGCGTGAAGGTAAGGACATTATTTATTTTAACACTAACAAAAGAAACAAACTAAAGGTGCGCACAAGGCGGAGGTACAAACTTGGCTTTGAAAACAATAAACTAGAACTTGGGCAAAAGCTATGGACATGAAAACGAAAACACTTACTGTGTCATGAAAATAGACAAAACTCACTTAGCATGGAACTATGGTAGCATGGGTAACATGGGTAGCAGAAGTCAATGTCGCCAGGACGACCAACTGAAAATGATAGGCTTAAATAGTAGTCTCTGATGAGCAACAGGTGCGCGTAAAAGGCAGGTGAAAATCATAAGTAACCATGGTGATTAAACTCAGGAAGTGCATAAACAGGAACTAAAAGAAGTCCAAAACAAACCGATAACACAAACAAAAATAGATACAAATAATACAATCTACAATTAAAATAAAATGTGTCTATGATTTTTTTACTGCGTCTGAATGTTGTTTGTAGCTCAGTTTCATCCAGTGGGGCTAGTTGAGAGTCCCTCCAATATTCACATATTGGGGCACAGTATGTGTTGGCAAAAATACTGCATGTTTTTGCTTTGCTGCAGTGCTGACTAATTTTTGGTTCAAGTTAAATGGAGTTATTGCATAAATGTCATTGCAGCACATGTTTATTATACTATTAATCCATATTACTGAATGTATTTAATTTTGAACAAATACAGTAGTACCTAGGGACACCAGTGTAGTTGGCTCTGTGACGCAGTTCTTATCATGAAAAACTAGTATTGCAAAACATCGTCGCCCAATCAAATAACTCAAAATCAATTTTATCAGTGCTTGGTCCCGCAAAATATCACAATTTCAACATGTAACAAGCCTTTTAAAATTCTAAACATATTTTTAAATCAGCAGTATTGAATGAAAAAACTATAAAATAGAATGTAGAACAAACTACTAAAGTCGTTTTATGACATAATCAGGTTTGTTACTGTAACCCATATGGAAATATAGTGTCACTAATATATTCACCTATTATTAATTTCTAATATATGGTGTGCCAAAGTCACTATTGTCACTTAAAAAATGTTAAAATTGATTTGTCAAAGTCATGTGGTCACTACAGGGTTAAATTAATTATGTATGCACGCAGCACGTTATTCACATGTTGGCCAGTAGAGGTCGCATGCACCTTTGTCATTCCCGGCATTCCTTCACTGAAAGTCACAGTGAAGGCACGAGTCATATCGTTGCGTTGCAAAGACAAAGTTTTATACGTTAAAATACTTGTCAATTTTCAAACCGAGTGTTGGAAAAGCAGCATAAGATAGCCTGGTCCCAGTGGGAGCTGGATTGCTGTGTTTCGTGCTGCTGAGAACTCCAGTAAGTGTTACTTTGTAAATGAGGCCTACAATATAACTGTTAGCTGTTAGCCTAGCATCCTGTTAGTGCTAAAGAGAGGAGTCTGATAACAAGACACAGAGTTAAGATGTACAAAACCAATTGGAGTAATATGATGTATTTAAAGAATGCCTTGTGCCATGTTAGCATGTTGCAGTTGGATAACTTTATTGTATTTTTGTTTTGTGTAAAAGAGATGTATATTTAATGTTACTGTGTTCAGCCTTAGCAGTGAGCAGAGAAGCTGCATTCATTCCAATGCTGCTAAAAGCACCCTTGTCATGCTGCTTAAAGGGGAACTGTTGACACATTTCATTTATTAAATTGATACAGTTAAAATGATAATCATTATAATACATGATGACCAAAATGTGATTTCAGTTAAATAATCACTTATTTTATTTTGTGATGGTTTAAAAAGTGATAATTCACAGTTCATAATTTAAAGATAAAAAGGTAAAAATCCTTAAATGGATGTAACTCATTTAATTTCATTCATTGAAGTCTTAAGAGGTGAAGCTACTATAGTTATGATTTGATGCTGCTGTTAAAGTCTTACAGACTTATATGGAGTACAGTGTGAACCGACCAGTATTCATATGTCCATGACTAAATGGTTAAAATGAGTAACTGTGTTTATTGATTTAAAATTGAAGTTAATATGGTACCATATGGAAGAGAACTAAGAGTAAAAAGAGTATTCTAACTGATTACATTCTGTACTGCTATGTGCAGATTGGTTTTTTTGTATGATCCTGAAGTCTGGTTCCAAGCTGGACTTGAGTTAAGATGGCGAGCCAGTCCCAGTGAGTGAGAGTCTGCGGAGAGGGAGCGTTTGGATGTGGTGTGGCCAGCTGCATCGGTCTCCACACTCTGCAGTGATCTATAACTGAACTGATCCACCATCAGAGTCGCAAGTATCGAACCGAATCAGTATGGAATAACGGATTACAATAGAACTAAGGATTCCCAACCAAGGAATATAGACAGTGTTCAATTCAATACTACCCGGGTAGATTGTATTTTTTGAAAGGACAATTTAAAAAGGACATTTCTTCTATTTTGCTACTTTTGAATTTTGCAACAGAGCTCTATTTTTATTTAATTTTTGGGGGGTATTTTCAATTTAAAAAGCACACTGTTCATGTGTTGTTGTTTATTATTGTGCAATAAATTTGCCAGCAGTTGTTCTGTGGTCCACTAAGTACGTAACGTCTCATTGCGAGTCTCTCAATTATACAGCCAAGAACCTAGCAATCTTAATTGTTGTACTAACCTGCTATCCTACAGTAGGGGTGCTACATTACGATAATGTCAAAGGCCTATTTCTTAATTTCTTATTTGACACCATGATACAAATCTTAGAGTATTTCGTCCCATCACTACTTTTTACTCACTGCCTGTATGTAGTCTGCTGCATTTTGGGGAGTGTTCCAGCTCCTTAAATTTCTGCTACGTCAAAGGCAAAAGCAAGTGCGTATGAGGTGAAGCGGAGTTACGCCACATGTACAGTTATGTTACACTCTCACTCTTCCTTTAGCATTTGTTAATCAATCAATCAAATTATATTTGCATTGCACTTCTCAGACGTATAAAATGTAGCATAAAGTGTTTTGCATTTAAAAACATTTCAATAAACAAATAATTCCAGGCTCAAATAGTCAGCCACCCCCGCCCCCCGGTCCTCCAAACACACATTTCCTTCCACGACACCAAACAAATGTCACACAAAAATATATGTGGTTGAGCACAGAGGAACCAGGTGAAAAAACACTATCTTTGGGAGCCGAGTGCACCAGAAGCTACATGATGACGCGCCACAACCGCAATGACTCTGACCCATGGCCCACAACAAGGAACCCATGAGCCAGAGCCACAGCAGCCGCGCACATCAGAGCCCCCAGAGCTGAAGGCTCCCGCTGAGGACGCACTGGAAATAACTAAAATATATGAGGATTTTTAATTTTATTTTTATTTAAACTTTATTTAACCAGGAAAGTTCCATTGAGTACAAAAAAATATATATTTTTCAAGGGAGTCCTGGCCAAGAGGCAGCACAAGATACAGTTACATAAAAATACCTGTCATACACATTAACAAAAACAGTTACCATTTAAAAATGCCATCTCAAGTGCCCTCAATCTGGACTTCTTCTGGAGTTTAAAAAGTAAAAAAAAAAAAAAAAGTTATTTTACAGGGTTTTTGCAACATGTCCATATAAAAGGAGCAGAGAAAAAAGCAAAAAGCCATTTTCCCAGTTGCGCATGTTCTGCATACAGCTTTTACAAACCCTGTTACCATATGAGTTGGGAAATTGTGTTAGATGTAAATATAAACGGAATACAATGATTTGCAAATAATTTTCAACCCATATACAGTTGAATATTCTACAAAGACAACATATTTGATGTTCAAACTGATAAACATTCTTTTTTTTTTGCAAATAATCATTAACTTTAGAATTTGATGCCAGCAACACGTGACAAAGAAGTTGGGAAAGGTGGCAATAAATACTGATAAAGTTGAGGAATGCTCATCAAACACTTATTTGGAACATCCCACAGGTGAACAGGCAAATTGGGAACAGGTGGGTGCCATGATTGGGTATAAAAGTAGATTCCATGAAATGCTCAGTCATTCACAAACAAGGATGGGGCGAGGATCACCACTTTGTTAACAAATGTGTGATCAAATTGTTGAACAGTTTAAGAAAAACCTTTCTCAACCAGCTATTGCTAGGAATTTAGGGATTTCACCATCTACGGTCCGTAATATCATCAGGCTGTACTGCATCAACAAGCGACATCAGTGTGTAAAGGATATCACCACATGGGCTCAGGAACACTTCAGAAACCCACTGTCAGTAACTACAGTTGGTCGCTACATCTGTAAATGCAAGTTAAAACTCTCCACGTGTTACATCAACGTGGCTTCATAGTAAAAGAGTGCGGGTACTAGACTGGCCTGCCTGTAGTCCAGACCTGTCTCCCATTGAAAATGTGGGGTGCATTATGAAGCCTAAAATACCACAAAGGAGACCCCTGGACTGTTGAACAACTTAAGCTGTACATCAAGCAAGAATGGGAAAGAATTCCACCTGAGAAGCTTAAAAAATGTGTCTCCTCAGTTCCCAAACGTTTACTGAGTGTTGTTAAAAGGAAAGGCCATGTAACACAGTGGTGAACATGCCCTTTCCCAACTACTTTGGCACGTGTTGCTGCCATGAAATTCTAAGTTAATTATTATTTGCAAAAAAAAAAATAAAGTTTATGAGTTTGAACATCAAATATCTTGTCTTTGTAGTGCATTCAATTGAATATGGGTTGAAAAGGATTTGCAAATCATTGTATTCCGTTTATATTTACATCTAACACAATTTCCAACTCATACGGAAACGGGGTTTGTAGTAGGGTTCAAACCAAAAGAGTAAATTATCATGTTTATTATCATAAATTATCATGGGGACGGCGTGGCGCAGTTGGGAGAGTGGCCGTGCCAGCAACCTGAGGGTTCCTGGTTCAATCCCCACCTTCTACCAACCTCGTCACGTTCGTTGTGTCCTTGAGCAAGACACTTCACCCTTGCTCCTGATGGGTCGTGGTTCGGGCCTTGCATGGCAGCTCCCGCCATCAGTGTGTGAATGTGTGTGTGAATGGGTGAATGTGGAATTAGTGTCAAAGCGCTTTGAGTACCTTAAAGGTAGAAAAGCGCTATACAAGTATAACCCATAGCCCATGTTATCAGCGTAAGAAATTGTATCACCATCAGACACATCCATCCATCCATTTTCTACCGTTTGTCCATTTTGGGGTCGCTGGAGCCTATCTCGGCGGCATTCGGGCGGAAGGCTGGGTACACCCATCAGACACATTTTAATACATTAATATACATCAGTGGTCCCCAACTGCACCAAGGACCGGTTCAATGTAGGCATTATTTTCAGGCTTTCCATTTGTGCCAAATAAATACAGCAAAAATAAGTGGCCGAAATGAGTGGCGGGGCTCTCCCTGAGAGATAGGATAAGAAGCTCTGTCATCCGGGAGGAGCTCAAAGTAAAGCCGCTGCTCCTCCAGATAAAATGAAAATAGCAAAAGTCGTATCGGTTTATAAGACTGGTGACAAACTACAGACCTGTTTCTATACTTCCACAATTGTCTAAAATTATTGAAAAACTGTTTAACAACAGATTAGACAAATTCATAAATAAAACGAAACACTCACAGACAACCACTACGGATACAGAGCCAACATCTCAACATCAATGGCATTATACGAAATAACGGAAGAGACAACCTATGCAATAGATAGCAAACGATGTGCTGCTGCAGTGTTTATGGATTCAACAAAAGCATTTGACACAATTAATCATATCATCTTAATAAACAAATTAGAAAGGTATGGAATCAGAGGGTTGGTCTTGAACTGGGTTAGAAGCTACTTAACCAACAGGAAGCAATACGTGAAGATAGGCGAACACACTTCTACAACACTAAATATATCAGGGATCAGGGATCAGGGATCAATACTAGGACCAAAATTGTTCAATATTTATACAAACAACATTTGTAAAGTTACAAAGGACTTAAAGTTAGTATTATTTACAGATGATACAACTGTGTTTTGTGCAGGAGAGAACACAAAAAAGCTAATACAAATAATAACAGAAGAAATGTACAAATTAAAAAGATGGTTTGATAAGAACAGACTATCTTTGAATCTCAGTAAAACTAAAATAATGCTATTTGGCAGAGGTGTGGACTCGAGTCACATGACTTGGACTCGAGTCAGACTCGAGTCATGAATTTGATGACTTTAGACTCGACTTGACAAAATGTAAAGAGACTTGTAACTCAACTTAGACTTTAACGTCAATGACTTGTGACTTCACTTGGACTTGAGCCTTTTGACTTGACATGACTTGCTACTTGCTACTAGACTCCTCCCACCCCCACCAAGGACTGTTTTCACTGCTGGATTCTAGAAAGAGGTTCCGCAGCCTCCAAAGCAGAACCTCCAGGTTCTGTAACAGCTTCTTCCCTCAGGCCGTAAGACTCTTGAACGCATCATAATTATCCCCTCAACTCCCCCCAAAATGGATTAACTCGCTGGAATAAAAAAAGACAATATAACAAAAATCCATAAACGTGGATGCATATGAAAAAGTGCAATATATTTATCTGTACAGTAACCTATTTATTTATTTATATATGCACCTTATTGCTTTTTTATTCTGCACTACCATGAGCTGATGTAACGAAATTTCATTCTTATCTGTACTGTAAAGTTCAAATTTGAAAGACAATAAAAAGGAATTCTAAGTCTAAGTCTAAGTCTAACTCTACTTTCCCCAAAACCCAAAGATTAAAAAGTTATTCAGAAGCGCTCCGTAGCTTTCATTTTGTACTTGCCTGTCTATCTATCAGCGTGTTGTGTGTGTCAGCGTGTGTGCTCTCAGTACAATAGCCAATCAAATTAGTTCTACGTTGTTTTCGTCCCAAAGCACTCATCCAATCAAATTGCAGGAAAACCAACGAAGAATTGTCAAACGACGCGCCAGTGAGAAAAAAATATGCCAAAGTTGGTTTCGTACAGGTATAAAAACTACGACTTGGTCAACAAAAAACGAATTGCAGTATGCAAAACATGCGGTTCGAATATTACAGACGGAGACGCAACAACTTCCAACTTCGTTCGACATTTGAAGTTGCACAAAGAAGGGTAAGTTTTGAATGTAAGATAACGTTTATTGGTTAAGTAACTTAACTTTTATTTGCTGTGTAGTTAAATCAGTGAGGCTGTCATTGCTCATTGCTAACGATATAACCATAGACATCTTATAAGTAGACGCAGCATAGAGCTCTACTGTCTACTGGCACTGACGAGATGCGGGGCCGCCATCTTGGAGTGGTGATCCGCTTCACTCAGTGCAATTCATTTGGCAGGAGCAATGAACTATCAGCGCATTTAATTAATTTTACCTCACTAAATACCACTGATTTTCACCCTCTTTTTTTGTCATATGTGTAGCTATGATAAAGGACACATGTTTTGGCGTGTTTTATTATTCATAGTTTGCTTAACAGTAATAGAATATTCTTATATGCTATAAGTGACCAGACGTCAGAGATCAAAACTGGGAATATAATCCCAGAGAAGGAGGAAAAAAACGGTCAGCTATTTTTAAATTGAAGAAACAATATGATTAGGTTATACGTACATGCGTATATCCTACATAAACAATGTATGAATACATTAGATATCTATACATCTTATAGACTGTATCTCTGTTGCTTCAGCAGCAGAGAGTTTATTCTGTCTTGACACTTTGCATTGATATTTTGTATTACATTCTTCCCTTAAATTATCATGTTTACAGTGATTGTTTTATATGTATTTTTTATGTATGTCGCTTTGGATAAAAGCGTCTGCCAAATACTTAAACATAAACATATATAAACACCTGAAAGTCTTTATATCAGCTAAAACCACCAATCTGTTTCACTGGATTCAGAATAAAACCAAATTCTGTCTTACCCAACAATGTTAGTATTTGAATATTGTTACTTGAAGACTTATTCCTGGTTACAATTATACTGTTAAGAAAGTATTGTCTTATACTTTGCCTAAAATGAGAATGCATCATAATCAGTGGCGGCTGGTGAATTTTGTTTTAGGTGGGGCAGAAAGTTTGTAAACCAAACCCCTGTAGGGGGGTCATCCTCCCCCAGAAGATTTCTTTGCGATTTTCACATACAAATATTGAAGATCTTTGCTCCTTCTCAACTCTGTGGTAATATTCTTTTCACAAAATACAACCAATAGTACGTTAATGTTAAATCTTACTTGTGAAAAGTAATCCCTCGATTCCTATTTTCAACAGTCCGCTCATTTGAGCAGGAAAACGCTGAACACCATCTTTGTTTTCTACCTGTCAACTGTCAGTTTAGGCTGCTCGCCGGCTCCTCATCACCACTTCAAGATGGCGGCCAAATTGCTTGCGTCACAGCAGCCAATGCTGCGTGTACTTATAAGATGTCTATGGTTATAACGTCATTGCAAACACGGCAATCTGTTGCGTCCACTTCAGTTCGCTACCTTATTCATACTTTTTGTCAAGTGATTTTTTTAAGCAGGGTTGCATGAGGTACCTACACATAACGTTACGTTAGTCAATGTATCACACACAGTAACGTAACGTTAGACGGCGGTCAGCAGCACCGCGTATTTTAGCCACCTACAAAAAGACAAACATAGTCAAATAAAGGTCAGTTAAAATGTGTACTATTTTAAGAATATGTGTACATATTGCATAGGGCCCTGACATCTAAAAAGTACAACTCTGTTCATTGTTATGTTCATGTATTTGTTATGTTTTTCATGTGTACACACACATCAACGCACATACAGTATGAGATGAGATCAATGAGATAAGGTAAGAACAGGATAGAAACTGCTGTGGAACTAGTTACAATGCAATATGCCATGGAAATACAATGTTAACACTTTTGTGCAAATAAGTAGAGTTGCACTTGTTTTTTCAAATGTGTTTATTCTGTAAAGGAATGGATTAAATGTTTAAAATGACTAGTTAATAGTGCTATTATGAAGTGCAATGTAAGCACTATTTTTTTTCCTGCAATTTCAAATGCACTTGTTTTAATAGATAAATACTGCGTTTGAAAAGCATACACAATATGTGTATTAGTCTGTGGTTAAAAGGACATGAAAGGACTCGAAACTCACAATGCAGGACTTGGGACTTGACTTGAGACTTTCCAGTCTTGACTTTGGACTTGACTCGGGACTTGCCTGTCTTGACTCGGGACTTGACTCGAGACTTGAGGGCAAAGACTTGAGACTTACTTGTGACTTGCAAAACAATGACTAAGTCCCACCTCAGCTATTTGGTAACAGTAGAGGAGAAAGTCAAACACAATTACAAATAGACGGAGTAGATATTGAAAGGGTAAAAGAAAACACATTTCTGGGTGTAATAATAGATGATAAAATGAACTGGAAACCTCATGTAAAACATATACAACACAAAGTAGCAAAAAAACGTCAATAATGAATAAAGCAAAATATGCTCTGGACCAAAAATCACTTCATATTCTTTACTGCTCGCTAATGTTACCATATCTTAGTTATTGTGTAGAAATATGGGGAAACAACTACAAATGTGCACTTCATTCGCTAACGGTTCTTACAAAAAAGGTCAATTAGAATAATACATGATGTTGGATATGGAGGACATACAAACCCTTTTTTTATTGAATCACAAATACTGAAATTTAACGATTTAGTGCATTTGCAAACAGCTAAAATTATGTACAGAGCAAACTACAACCTGCTACCCAAGAATGTACACAATTCTTCTCAACAAAAGAGGAGAAATATAACCTCAGAGGAAAATCAAATTTAAAACATTTGTATGCTCGTACAACACTTAAAACCTTTAGCATATCTGTATGTGGGATTACATTTTGGAATGGATTGTTACGGCACAAGCACGCTCCTTGCTTCCCTCTTCTGCTGGAGCGCTCAGAGGCTCCGCTGTGAGCACCAGACACGCCCCTGCGCTCGTCACGCAGACCGCGCCCACACTCCGCCGCAGCTGGAGACAATCTACTAACAACGCACCTGGCTTTGATGAGGGACAACAGTATAAAGAGCCCCGACGCTGATTCCTCGTCGGAACGTCGCTCAGCTCGCAGTAAGCTTCACGTATCTGACTTCCCTCCAGCTCTCGCTTGTTTTTGCCTATTTCCTTGTGCCTCTTTTTCTGATCCCAGTGTTGTCTTTCGTTTCCCCACAGTGCTCGTGTATCAGCCTTGTTGTATCCACCGCTGCCATATTTCCCTCCTGGACTCTGCTTGCCTCCCCGATCCTTGACCCAGTTTTGGACTTCCGGATTTCGCCCCCCCGCTCTCGACCCCGCTTGGATATTGGACTCTCTCTTGGATCACCCCTTTGGACTTGGACGCTTTTCATTCAACACGCACCTCAACAAACCTTACGGTATTCATTTGGTTAAATTCACACACATAGTTTCTCATGCAAGCATATAGTAGCATACACACTCCATTCACTCATCAAACACACAATAAACCTGTTGAGCTTGATATTCTGTTGTCGTGCCGTCTCCTTCCCCAGTTCGACATAACAGTACGTTCCAACCACAATGGAACCGGACGGCACTCCTAAGTTTTTGCCCGGACCTCTGGATAGGACCTTCCCCAGTACAGACTTGCCCATACTCCAGTCTGTCATCCAACAACACCAGGTCCGTTTTCCCACCCTGGAGGACAAATTGGATGTTTCTTTCGCCACCCTGTTGTCCAGGATCGACAATCTCAGAACTGGTCAGGTGACACCACCCACTTGTGTCATTAGCCCAACCAATACACTCGCTGGGGGAGCTACGCCCCTCCGGGAACCTAAGATAGCAAGTCCTAAGAATTTTGAGGGAAATTTTGAAGACTGTCGTGGCTTCTTGATTCAATGCGAGTTCATTTTTTTTACACCAACCTTCACGTTATGCTAATGACGGTGCTAAGATCGCCTTTATATTTTCCCTACTCTCAGGACCTGCGCTGAAGTGGGCCACATCTACACTCAGTAAGGAGTCAGGGCTTAACACCAATTATGTTGCTTTCCACAAGGAGTTTTTGGCGGTATTCAACCATCCTGCTGATGGCGGAGACGCCGCTTCCAGACTCCATTCCATTCGACAGGGCCCCCGATTGGTGGCCACTTATACTTTGGAGTTTTGAACCCTGGCTGCAGAGAGTGGATGGGACGACAAGGCACTTCAGAGCGCTTATCGAAAAGGACTTAACGAGACAATTAAGGACGGTTTGTTGCGGGACAGACCTTCAAACTGTCAAGACCTCATTGAGTTAGCCCTATTATTTGACCAAAGAATTATGGAACGTGAGGCGGAGAGGGAGAGCAACTATGGTAGCACCGCATCAGCAAGAATCCCTTGCTATCCCGATCGCTCCCTCACCAGAAGTTCTGACACCGTAAGACCGTTTCCTACCACATCTCAAGAACCCATGCAAATTGGCAGGTCCCAACTAACCTTCGAGGAACGTGAACGGAGGTTTCAACATCGTCTCTGTCTATACTGTGGCCAGGCGGATCATCAGACACGTGACTGCACTATTCGGTCAAAAGGATCGGGCTCATCAGTCAAGGGGATCCTGGTGAGTCATACTACTGTCCCCACAACTCCCTCTAGGAGGAACCCTAGTATTTTGTTCCCTGCAAACTTGACTTGGAATGCTAGGACAGTATTCATGGACGCCTACCTGGACTCCGGAGCCGACGAAAGCTTCATTGACTTGAGGTACGCCCAAGAGAAGGGTATTCCATTAATACCTTTAAAAGAATTTGTCGCCGCCCAGGCCCTAGATGGCCACCCTTTGGGCCCCATCAAGTACCGCACTCAACCACTGTCTCTTACCCTTTCTGGCAACCACACAGAGAGCATCAGCTTCTGGGTTTTGGACGCTCCAGTAGCCCCCCTCATCCTAGGCCGATCTTGGCTCATTCAACATGACCCCCACATCTCTTGGGCAACTGGTAAGATACTGGCTTGGAGTAACCACTGCCATGCTCATTGCCTCAAGTCAGCAGTGGTCCATTCCAAAAATCCGAGGCCAGCGTCATCCCCGGCGGATCTTTCCCGAGTCCCCAGAGTTTACCACGATCTGGCCGCCGTGTTCAGTAAGGAACAAGCCTTGTCTCTTCCACCTCACAGACCTTACGACTGTTCGATCGACCTCATCCCTAATGCAGTTCTCCCTTGCAGTCGATTGTATAACTTGTCTCTCCCTGAAAAACAAGCTATGAAGGATTACATCTCCGAGTCCCTTGCCTCTGGTATCATCAGACCATCCAAGTCACCTGTAGCCGCGGGTTTTTTCTTTGTTAGCAAGAAGGATGGGTCTCTTCGTCCCTGCATCGACTACCGCCAACTGAACTGTATAACACTTAAGAATAAATACCCTCTACCTCTGCTTAATTCATCCTTTGAACCTCTCACCCCCGCCACCATCTTCTCTAAGTTAGATCTTCGTAATGCTTATCATCTGGTCCGCATCCGGGAGGGAGACGAGTGGAAGACAGCATTCAACACTCACCTTGGTCATTTTGAGTATAAAGTTATGCCTTTTGGACTGACTAATGCTCCCGCTGTTTTCCAAGCCCTGGTTAATGACATTCTTAGAGATATGATTGATCGATTTGTAGTAGTTTACCTGGATGATATACTCATTTTTCCCAAGAATCCTCAGGAACACCAGCAACACGTCCGTCTCGTCCTACAACGACTACTGGAGAACCGCCTATTCGTCAAAGCAGAAAAGTGTGAGTTTCATTCTTCTTCTGTAGAGTTTCTCGGTTTTGTCATTGAAGAGGGACATATCAAGGCTGACCCCAAGAAGGTGAAGGCGGTGGTGGAATGGCCTCAACCCTCTACTCGTACCGAACTACGACGTTTTCTGGGATTCGCGGGATTCTACAGACGCTTTATAAAGGACTTCAGTAAGTTGGCCGCACCCCTTCATGCACTCATATCTACCAGCATACCTTTTCAGTGGAACCAAGAAGCAGGTATGGCATTTTGGTGCTTGAAGAGGAGCTTCGTCTCAGCACCCATCCTGGTGTACCCGGATCAAGACTGCCCCTTCATTGTGGAGGTAGACGCATCTGATTCTGGAGTTGGGGCAGTTCTTTCTCAGCGCTCCAAGCAGGACAGCAAGATCCACCCTTGTGCATTTTTTTCAAGACGTTTATCTCCTGCGGAGCGTAATTATGATGCTGGAAATCGGGAGTTACTTGCCGTCTACGAGGCATTAAGAGAGTGGAGACATTGGTTGGAGGGTGCAAGACATCAGTTCCAGGTCCTCACGGATCACCGTAATCTTCTACATGTCCAAAAGGCTCAATGATCGACAGGCCCGATGGTCCCAGTTTTTTGGTCGCTTCAATTATGTTCTCTCTTTTAGACCAGGATCCTGTAACACCAAAGCTGATGCACTCTCTCGCCAGTTCTCAGAAGAAACCACCGATAGTACTCCAGAAGAAACCATTCTTCCTCCCTCCAGGATAATCGGCATGGTCACTTGGAAAGTGGAGGGTCTTGTCCAAGACTCATTGAGAGAGAGAGACCGGGACCAGGAGGTGGACCTCCCAACAGACTATTCGTCCATTGTGAACTACGTCAAGTTTTGGAGTGGGGGCATTCCAGTGTCTTCTCCTGTCATCCGGGATTCCAACGCACTCTTTCCTTCATCCGCCGGCGGTTCTGGTGGCCATCCATGGCTAAGGATACCCGTGAGTTTATCGCCGCATGCAGTACTTGTGCTAGAAATAAACCCTCCCACAGACCGCCGGCAGGACTGCTGTGTCCTCTCCCCGTCCCCAGTCGCCCATGGTCTCACATATCTATGGATTTCATCACTGGGTTTCCGCCGTCCCAAGGTAATACCGCCATACTCACCTTTATTGACCGATTTTCCAAAGCTGCACATTTTGTTCCCCTTCCCAAACTTCCATCTTCATCTGAAACTGCTGACCTTCTTACCACCCACATTGTTAAACAACATGGCATCCCGGTGGACATTGTCTCGGACCGTGGCCCCCAGTTCACATCCAGGGTGTGGCAGGCCTTCTGCAAGGGAATTGGGGCCACGGTCAGCCTCACTTCTGGTTATCATCCGCAGAGTAATGGTCAGGCAGAGAGGGCGAACCAGAGTGTGGAGACCATGTTGCGCTGCATTTCCGCTCGCCAACCATCCTCATGGAGCAAGTTTCTACCATGGGTCGAATTTGCCTATAACTCCATGAAGAGTTCAGCTACTGGGTTATCACCATTTGAGTGTTCTCTTGGTTACCAGCCCCCTACGTTTCCCCAACAGGAGATTGAAGCGTCTGTGTCTTCCTCATGCAAACATATCAGGAAGTGCCACCAGGTCTGGAAAGCAGCCCGTGCTTCTCTGCTTAGATCTTCCGAAAGAATGTGCAACAGTGCCAACCGGCGACGCATTCCAGCTCCCGTTTACTCCCCAGGCCAACAAGTACTACTACTTACCAAGGACCTTCATCTACAGGTACCATCCCGTAAACTCGCACCCCGCTTTGTAGGACCCTTCACTATTGAGGCTATCATTAACCCTGTTGCAGTCAGATTATCTTTGCCATCTTCAGTTAAACCTCACCCAGTAGTCCATGTTTCCCAGATAAAGCCTGTTTCTAGTTCTCCACTATCCCTATCCCTCCCCTTCCTAGAATTTTGGACAATGGTGATCCTGTTTGGACAGTTAAGGAAATCGTTGGGGTCCGTAGGCAGGGGAGGGGGTTAGTTTATTTGGTAGATTGGGAGGGTTATGGACCTGAGGATAGGTCTTGGGTCCCTGCTTCCTACCTTGCTGACCCCGGGCTTCTGAAGGAATTCTATCAGGCCAACCCGGGAGCCCTTCGGCGCTCGTCGGGGGCATCGCATAAGGGGGGGGGTACTGTTACGGCACAAGCACGCTCCTTGCTTCCCTCTTCTGCTGGAGCGCTCAGAGGCTCCGCTGTGAGCACCAGACACGCCCCTGTGCTCGTCACACAGACCGCGCCCACACTCCGCCGCAGCTGGAGACAATCTACTAACAACGCACCTGGCTTTGATGAGGGACAACAGTATAAAGAGCCCCGACGCTGATTCCTCGTCGTCGGAACGTCGCTCTGCTCGCAGTAAGCTTCACGTATCTGACTTCCCTCCAGCTCTCGCTTGTTTTTGCCTATTTCCGTGTGCCTCTTTTTCTGATCTCAGTGTTGTCTCTCGTTTCCCCACAGTGCTCGTGTATCAGCCTTGTTGTATCCACCGCTGCCATATTTCCCTCCTGGACTCTGCTTGCCTCCCCGATCCTTGACACAGTTTTGGACTTCCGGATTTCGCCCCCCCGCTCTCGACCCCGCTTGGATATTGGACTCTCTCTTGGATCACCCCTTTGGACTTGGACGCTTTTCATTCAACACGCACCTCAACAAACCTTACGGTATTCATTTGGTTAAATTCACACACATAGTTTCTCATGCAAGCACATAGTAGCATACACACTCCATTCACTCATCAAGCACACAATAAACCTGTTGAGCTTGATATTCTGTTGTCGTGCCGTCTCCTTCCCCAGTTCGACATAACATGGATTAAGCAAAGAAATCAAACAAAGCACCAATATGATTCAGTTTAAGAGACTGTTCAAACTACAAGTGTTCACAAAGTACACAAAACAATAATTATGATGAACATCTTGAAGCCTTTTTTTTTTTTAGATAAAGATTATTTATTTATTTAATATTTGTTTACTTACTATGGTATATTATTTATTTAATATTTATTTATTCACTGTTCTGTTACAGAGAACAAGGAAATGGGATAAAATTGCTATAGTATGAAAAGGCATAGGATTAAATAAGATCAGTTTCTTCCTACTCCTTTTCGGACGTGCTGTAATGAAACAACTGGAGATATGTGATGATTACATTGTATCATATGCATGTTCCAAATAAACTGAAACTAAACTGAACTGAACCGAACACGGCCATTAAGATTGCACGCAATTTTATACTTTGTACACACTATTTAAGACTTGTTATTTGAATCTTCGCAGATCAGAACCAAAGTATGTGCAACAATCTGATAATGTGATGGCAAAGGCAAAAAGGCTTGTTGTCTTTGAGCGTAGTACACAGTTGACCATAGGATTGGTCAACTGCACAAGCAAGGCTTCCTGCAATGCATCATTGCTGCCAAGGTTGGAGGACATTTAACATTTTTAAAAAGACCATTAGTGTTATTGGTATAAAAAAAAGACAAAGTGGTTAAGTTTTTTTGACTTTTTAAGGCTTTGTTCCTCAACTTTTAATCAGGAAAAAATACATCATGTTTGAGTTGAAATGCAGTTTACCAAACTTTATTGATTCTCTATGTGTCTTTTGTGTCTGTTTCTTGCTCTGATTCACCTCAGGTTTGGTAAACAGCAGAGAAAGATAGTCATGTAGAAAAAACATAAAATACGCACATAAACATGTAACAATACAACAGGACTTTAATCACTGGACGTCCTAAATTCATTTATTTCTATGACTATTTTCTGGAGTGGACTCTTGTCAGAATCAGTCTGGCGATGCATTCCACTCTCCTCTTGTGACAGGTGATACTCACACAGGCTGGGCAGTTTTACTGGCGAGTCAACTGCAGCTTCCACTGAAGCACAGATAACACAAACGCAAACTCACTCCCATCTTTGTCAGTGCATATTTCAGTTCTATAATTTGTTGTGAAATAAGCTTACCTGCTTTATACTTCTTTTTGCAGACAATAGACAGAATCGCAAGAAGAATGAGAGACAGCAGAGCACATGCGATGCCCAGGGTCACACAAAGGGCATCTGTGCCTGGTGAGGAATGAATGAATCACAGGTCAACTGAAACATAAGACATTATTAGAACATACACACAATACTGAAATATACACACATTATGGAATCATACACACATTACTGAAACATACACACATTATTGAAACATACACATATTATTGAAACACACACATTATTGAAACATATACACATTATTGAAACATACACACATTACTGAAACATACACACATTATTGAAACATACAGACATTACTGAAACATACACACATTATTGAAACACACACATTACTGAAACATACACACATTACTGAAACGTACACATTTTATTTAAAACATACACACATTATTGAAACATACACACATTATTGAAACTTACACATTTTATTAAAAACATACACACATTACTGAAACATACACACATTATTGAAACATACACACATTACTGAAACATACACACATTATTAAAAACATACACATATTACTGAAACATACACACATTATTGAAACATACACACATTACTGAAACATACACACACTATTAAAAACATACACACATTATTGAAACATACACACATTACTGAAAAATACACACATTATTGAAACATACACACATTACTGAAACATACACACATTATTGAAACATACACACACTATTGAAACATGCACACATTATTGAAACATACACACATTATTGAAAAAGACACACACTATTGAAACACACGCATATTGAAACAAGACATTATTAGAACATACACACATTACTGAAATACACACACATTACTGAAATATACAAACATTATTGCATCATACACGTATTATTGAAACATACACACATTACTGAACTATACACAATTATTGAAACAGTTTGACACTTATTATTGAAACATGCACACATTATTGAAACACACACATTACTGAAACATACACACATTATTGAAACATACACACATTATTGAAACATATACACATTATTGAAACATACACACATTATTGAAACATACACACATTACTGAAACATACACACATTATTGAATCAAAAATGCATTATTGAAACATACACAATTATTGAAACAGTTAGACACATATTATTGAAACATGCACACATTATTGAAACACACACATTACTGAAACATACACACATTACTGAAACATACACACATTATTGAAACAGACACACATTACTGAAACATAGATAAACACAATATTGAAACATACACACATTATTGAAACATACATACATTACTGAAACATACACACATTACTGAAACATACACACATTATTGAAACAGACACACATTATTGAAACATACACACATATTGAAACAGACACTCACTATAGCAACACACACACTATTAAAACATTATTGAAACACAAGACATTATTAGAACATACACACATTACTGAAATATACACACATTACTGACATATACACACATTATTGAATCATACACACATTATTGAAACATACACACTTACTGAAACATACACACATTATTAAAATATACAAACATTACTGAAACATACACACATTATTGAAACATACACACATTACTGAAACATACACACATTACTAAAACATACACACATTAAAGTTAAAGTACCAATGATTGTAACACACACACTAGGTGCGGTGAAAGTAACCTCTGCATTTGACCCATCCCCTTGTTCACCCCCTGGGAGTTGAGGGGAGCAGTGAGCAGCAGCGGCGGTATAGCTCGGTTGGTAGAGTGGCCGTGCCAGCAACTTGAGGGTTGCAGGTTCGATACCCGCTTCCACCATTCTAGTCACTGCTGTTGTGTCCTTGGGCAAGACACTTTACCCACCTGCTCCCAGTGCCACCCACACTGGTTTAAATGTAACTGTAGATATTGGGTTTCACTATGTAAAGCGCTTTGAGTCACTAGAGAAAAAGCGCTATATAATTCACTTCACTTCACTTCACCCAGGAATCACTTTTGGTTATTTAACCCCCAATTCCATCCCTTGATGCTGAGTGCCAAGCAGGGAGGTAATGGGTCCCTTTTTTATAGTCTTTGCTATGACTCAGCCGGGGTTTGAACTCACGACCTACCGATCTCTAGGCGGACACTCTAAAACACCACCTTTGAGACGTCCACACTGGAGAATAACCAAAATGAACACCATTTAAAAATATATATATGTATATAGTATAAACCATATGACAAAATATATGTAAAAATGTAAGTATACATATTACATTAATAAGCTGCCCAACCTGCAACCCTGAACCCTGCTATCTCCATCTCCAACATACCTCTATCTGTGGTGGACAAATTCATCTACCTGGGATCCACAGTCTCCAGCACCAACAACCTTGATGCAGAACTTGACATTGGAAGGGCATCGTCAATTTTTAGCAAATTCAGAAAGCGTGGCTTGCACAACAAGAACCTTTCCTTGCTCCTCAAGGTACGTGTATACCACACACGTGTACTTAGTATCCTACTATACTCATCTGAGTCATGGACAACATACCGCAGGAACGAACATCGCCTCAGTGCATTTCACTTCCGTTGCCTTTGTTCCATACTGGGCGTTTGTTGGAAGGACCATATAACCAACTCACTCATACTACAGAAAACAGGCTCCAGTGACCTGTATACAATTCTTTGCTAACGCCATCTCAGATGGGCCGGGCACATTCATCGTATGGATGACGCTCGCCTCCCCAAACTGTTATTGTATGGCGAACTAGCCACGCCTATGTTTTAAAGACGTAATCAAGAGGGACCTGAAATATTTCTCCATCAACATTGACAACTGGGAGGCTCTTGCAAGTGAAAGATTCAACTGGCGTGCAGCAATTAGCAACGGCTGCAGAGTCTCTCAAGAGGCATGCGAGTCCTTCTTGGAAGAGAGACGCTTAAAACGGGAAGCAGTTTGTCGCATGCGACAGGAACGGCCATAGTACTAGGCTAATAAAACCATAACATTGAGAGAATAATTGTAGAAAATATTCATGATTATGATAGAAAACAACACTATAAAATAATAAAAAACAGATGATCAGTAAAAAGCCTGAGTATGGGGAACATATTCACCATTAATTAGTTGCTTATTAACATGCAAATAGTAACATATTGGCTCTTAATTAGTCATTATTAAGTACTTATTCATGCTTTATTCTGCATGGCTTTATTATACAACCAGTAAGCCGGTAACACTTTAGTATGGGGAACATATTCACCATTACTAACCCTAACCCTAACCCTAACCCTCTAACACTTATCCTAAACCTCTAACACCAACGCTAACCCTAACCCCAACCCTAACCCTGACCAAATAACTTTAAATTAAGTCTTTGTTAGTTAGAATATGTTCCCCTAGTGTCCAAATAACTCTAAATTAAGTATTTGTTACTTAGAATATATGTTCCCCATACTAAAGTGTTACCAGGTTCTGAAATATTTTTAATAAACATTATTTTTTATCATTTTCATATCAACACTGTTACAATCAACTTCTATTTAGCTTGTTTTTACTTTTTACTTTTTGCCTCTGTAGATATTTGTGTTATAAATGTCTTATATAATATATACAAAATTGCTACTATATAAATCAGAAGTTACTTACCAGTGACTTAGTACTAGAATATTTTTTCACTGAATACTTACTCTTACGTAAGTATTTATTTGGATGATTTATTTTACTTTTTCTTGAGTCATATTACTAAAGTTTATGCTTTAGTACAATTTCAGCTACTCTACCCAACTCTGCTTGTGCATAAGGAAATAATGAGTTTTCATGTACGCACCGTGGTCAAGGCAGACTGAGTCATGGGTATTATTTCCTGGAAATTGCTCCACAAGTCCCTTTTTGCTGCACCTGTCGAGCAACAATCAATCTTTTTTATTCTGTGATACATTTTGGCATAGGTTAAACAAAGAGTTCCTACTGTGTCCGGGCTCTGCAGATATTCAATTCCACGTCAAAATATTCCTGATCAGGACATGCTTGCTTGCACTCGTACAGCATGGAGTCTATAGCAGACCCTGAAATGTAAAATAGTTACATTGGCTTTCAATGTTCCATTTGTGGAACAGTAAGTGAGACAGTCTTACATTTCTTTACTGCGTTCTCACCAACAGCACATTTATTTTCCTGGCATTTAGAACACACTTCGTTGGAACACAGGAAACCGGGGCTGCACGAACACTTTGCGTTTGCAATTGGCGAACATGTCTCTTCTTGTTCTGTTGACAGACAGTAATCCTAACCACCACTTCCTGCAGTTCTCATACGTTTACGTCCTCTTGTCAAACAGCGTTCTTTGTTCTGGTTCAATAGAATTAAATTGTCCATCAGTTCTTACCTTGGTGATCACCTTGACACAGCACACATTTTTTACATCGGTCAAAGACGTTAGGTTGTTGAGAGAAGAAGCCACTAGGACACGGACTACAGACAGTCTGGTTTGTGTCTGTGCAGAACTCCTTTAGATGTGTTCCTTTGAAGTGCCAATAAACCAAGTCTATCTTATGCAAGTGATACAGATCTGATCAAATGTTCAGCCATGTGTTACCTGGGGGGCAAAGGTTGCAGCATCTCCCATTGATCTCAGGAGTCTCGCAGCCTGCAGCAAATTCTAAAGTCCAACTGCATATTAAAATCCAAAGAGCTGCTATTGAGGCATGAAGAGAAACCATAATGGACAGCAAGTTGCTTATGCGTATAGATTTTATGTTGGCTGTGGGAGGAGTCTTAGCTGCTGCTCTCTATGAGCTGACAAAAACAATAAACTAAATGTGAAAAGTACATTTATGAACAATCTAGGATTGTCTAAAAATTTTAACATTTAATTTGACTAATTGCTTTTTGTCCATAGTTGACTCATAATTAATTGTGATGATAGCAAATAGAAGTTTTCTATCTTTCATACATGTTTGTTAAATGTTCAAATGTACACTCAACATGCCTATGACTAGATCTGACCAATCTAAGTCTATGAGCATGAACTGATGAAGCCTGCTCAGATGAGAGGCGAAACGTCTTCTAAGACAAACCAAGCAGTCCAGTTGCGATCGATTGTACGTCCTGAGATTACACCCAACAATTTGTTTGATTTATGCAGATGTTTGTTCATTAAACATTATGCTTTTTTTTAACAGACACACACCGATGCAAGACATTTTCCAAGTGAGGTCTAATCCAGTTCTTCAGTGCTATCTCTTTCTCCCGTTATAAAATGTATACATATGGCCATTTTCCACCACAGGAACTTTAACAGGAACTCAGTGATGGGCAAGCTACTTGGAAAATGTGGTAAGCTAGGCCACAAGTTACTCTCGACTAAATGTAGCTAAGCTACAGGGGAGACCCAACTCTCTCCTTTGAGTCACACATTAGTGTTACTAAAACGGCCTTCTTTCATCTCCGTAATATGGCTAAAATTCGTTCCATTTTGTCCACTAGCGACGCTGAGATCATTATTCATGCATTCGTTACGTCTCGTCTCGATTACTGTAACGTATTATTTTCGGGTCTCCAGAGGTGTGGACTCGAGTCACATGACTTGGACTCGAGTCAGACTCGAGTCATGAATTTGATGACTTTAGACTCGACTTGACAAAATGTAAAAAGACTTGCAACTCGACTTAGACTTTAACGTCAATGACTTGTGACTTCACTTGGACTTGAGCCTTTTGAATTGACATGACTTGACTTGACTTGCTACTTTCCCCAAAACCCAAAGATGAAAAAGTTATTCGGGAGCGCTCCGTATTTTTCATTGTGTACTTGTCTATCAGCGTTGCGTGTGTCAGCTGGTGTGGTCTCAGTACAACAGCCAATCAAATTAGATCTACTTTGTTTTCATCACACAGCATTCATCCAATCAAATTGCAGGACAACCAACGAAGAAGACATGTCCAAACCACACGCCAGTGAACAAAAAATGATACCTAAAATAATTTTGTTTGGGTATAAAAATTACGAGGTGGTCAACACAAAACGGTTTGCAGTATGCAACACATGCGGTTCGAAAATTACTGATGGAGAGGCAACAACTTCCAACTTCGTCCGGCATTTGAAGTTGCACAAAGAACGGTAAGTTTTGAATGTAAGATAACATTTATTGGCTAAGTAACGTGACTTTTATTTGCTGTGTAGTTAAATCAGTGAGGCTGTAAACTCACTGCTAACGTTATAACGTTATTGCAAACACGGGAATCTGTTGCAGTTCACTACCTTATTCATACTTTTTGTTCAGTGATTTTTTTTAAGCAGGGTTACGTTAGTCAATATATCACACGTAACGTTAGACGGCGGTCAGCAGCACCGCGTATTTTAGCCACCTAAAAAAAGACAAAAATAGTAAAATAAAGGTCAGTTAAAATGTATACTATATTATGAATATGTGTACCGTTTTAGCTAGCTTTCTGACATACTGTTGGTTGTTTACCTCAGTGGTCCCCAACCACCGGGTCGCGGCCCGGTACTGGTCCGTGGATCGATTGGTATCGGGCCGCACAAGAAATAATTTTTTTTTCTTTTCTTTTTTTAATTAAATCAACATAAAAAACACAAGATACACTTACAAGTAGTGCACCAACCCAAAACAACTCTCTCCCCCCTTTTGTTCTGGGCATTGAACATGAAGACTCTTCCTTCACTGTTCCGAGTGGCCATGAGAGTCTTGGCAGTGCCTGCCTCCAGTGCTCCAGTGGAGCGAGTTTTCAGCCATGGTGGCATCATACTACGCCCCCATCGTGCACAAATGACTGACAGACTCTTGGCTAATTTGGTCTTTTGCAAATGCAATGCAGCATAGGGCCCTGACATATAAAAAGTACAACTTTTTTGTTATGTTCACGTATATGTCATGTTTTTTCAATGTTAACACTTTTGTACAAATAAGTACATTTGCACTTTATTTTTCAATGTGTTTGTTCTGTAAAGGAATGAGTTAATGTTTAAAATGACTGGTTAATAGTGCTATTATAAAGTGCAATGTCAGCACAATTTTCTTTCCTGCAATTTAAAATGCACTTGTTTTATTAAATAAATACAGCGTTTGAAAAGCATACACAATCTGTGTTAATATATTAGTCTGTGGTTAAAAGGACTTGAAAGGACTCGAAACTCAAAATGCAGGACTTAGGACTTGACTTGAGACTTTCCAGTCTTGACTTTGGACTTGACTCGGGGCTTGCCTGTCTTGACTCGAGACTTGACTCGGGCTTGAGGGCAAAGACTTGAGACTTACTTGTGACTTGCAAAACAATGACTTGGTCCCACCTCTGCGGGTCTCCCTATGTCGAGCATTAAAAGATTACAGTTGGTACAAAATGCGGCTGCTAGACTTTTGACAAGAACAAGAAAGTTTGATCATATTACGCCTATACTGGCTCACCTGCACTGGCTTCCTGTGCACTTAAGATGTGACTTTAAGGTTTTACTACTTACGTATAAAATACTACACGGTCTAGCTCCATCCTATATTGCCGATTGTATTGTACCCTATGTCCCGGCAAGAAATCTGCGTTCAAAGAACTTTGGCTTATTAGTGATTCCCAGAGCCCAAAAAAAGTCTGCGGGCTATAGAGCGTTTTCTATTCAGGCTCCAGTACTATGGAATGCCCTCCCGGTAACAGTTAGAGATGCTACCTCAGTAGAAGCATTTAAGTCCCATCTTAAAACGCATTTGTATACTCTCGCCTTTAAATAGACCTCCTTTTTCTACCAGTTGATCTGCCATTTCTTTTCCTTTCTCCTCTGCTCCCCCTATCCCTTGTGGAGGGGGAGACACACAGGTCTGGTGGCCATGGATGAAGTGCTGGCTGTCCAGAGTCGGGACCCGGGGTGGACCGCTCGCCTGTGTATCGGTTGGGAACATCTCTGCGCTGCTGAACCGTCTCCGCTCGGGATGGTTTCCTGCTGACCCCACTATGGACTGGACTCTTACTATTATGTTGGATGCACTATGGACTGTACTCTCACAATATTATGTCAGACCCACTCGACATCCATTGCATTCGGTCTCCCCTAGAGGGGGGGGGGGTTACCCACATATGCGGTCCTCTCCAAGGTTTCTCATAGTCATTCACATCGACGTCCCACTGGGGTGAGTTTTTCATTGCCCTTATGTGGGCTCTGTACCGAGGATGTCGTTGTGGCTTGTGCAGCTTTTTGAGACACTTGTGATTTAGGGCCAGTGTTGGGTTAGTTACTGAAAACCAGTAACTAGTTACAGTTACTAGTTACTTTATTTCAAAAGTAACTCAGTTACTAAGTCAGTTACTTACACCAAAAAGTAATGCGTTACTGTGAAAAGTAACTATTTAGTTACTTCTTTTTTCCCCTTTTTTTAAGGCTCCCATTAATGCCCTTTTAGCCTTCATTTCAGTACTGTTATTGCACTGGAGAATAATACAATGTGTTGATCAACTTGACATGCATTTGCATCACTGAACTCTGCTAAGCAATGTGGTCTACATACAACACACAAAGACAAAGATATGTTTCAAAGGGCCAATTTATTTCAGGCCAGAACAAATTGACAAAACTATTTTAAATAACTGCAACATAATGGCACTTTAACTTTAACTTTAAGTAGATAGGATCTTTGATCCAAGACACAACTTACATTTAACTAAAATGTTATTTTCTTTGTGCTCGACAAAAGAAAAGTATTGAGAATGTCTCCATGTTAAAAAAAACTCGACTTCTGGCTTCGCCATGATGTCTTGTTAGTTGTTATGAGAGTCGCGTATGTGTGTGTGTGTGTGTGTGTGTGTGTGTGTGTGTGTGTGTGTGTGTGTGTGTGTGTGTGTGTGTGTTTGTGTGTGTGTGTGTGTGTGTGTGTGTGGTGTGTGGCCCTTTAAGATATGACAGCATGTGAGGTGAGTGACGTCAGTGAGTGAGTGGGCGAGAGAGGTGAGCAAGCGGCGACAGTGAGTGAGTGAGTGAGTGCGTGCAGGTGCTCTAGCTTGGTGGATGGATCCTGGCTGCGTCCAATAAAGTCACAAAGTTGCAACAAACCGCCCGTCTTGTCATTCACCCTCAGCTGTAAAGACCCACTGCCAGGTAAAGTGAAGGTTGTTAGCCCCGAAGACGTACATAGGCCCTGGAGGAACGTCTCCCTTGCGCTCCTCAACTGCGGTATGGGAGTCACCCCCGCCCCCACCCACACAAAGCACGCCTTTTCTTTTCCACCGCTGCAATAAAACACACTCAGATCTTCTGTTTCTATCCGATACTACATGAAAAATAACGTAAAATAACGCAGTAACGCATCATGTAGTAACGGTAACTGAGTTACTGAATATAAAAAATAACGCGTTAGATTACTAGTTACCGCCGAAACTAACGGCGTTACAGTAACGCGTTAGTCCCAACACTGTTTAGGGCTATATAAATAAACATTGATTGATTGATTGATGGCTATCCCATGAAAATTGTACAGCTACATGGCAAAAGTGGCTTGCTATATATATATATATATATATATATATAAACATCTATATATATATATATATATATATATATATATATATATATATATATATATATATATATATATATTTAAAAACATCTATATATATATATATAAAAAAACATCTATATATATATATATATATATATATATATATATAAAAACCTCTATATATATATATATAAAAACATCTATATATATATATATTTGTTGGGTCAGGAAAAAACACGGAGGCTATTTCATCCCTACAAGCCTGTTTCGCAGGTTTCCCTGCTCGAATATTCCGCTCTACCCCGGTATTGAGCACTGTCTAACGGATAAACCACAGTAACCTCGGCTATACATCCTCCTGTCAACAGATTCTGGTAAATATGTTGTCCTGGTGCTTTTAGATCTGTCTGCTGCGTTCGACACCGTCGACCACGTCACCTTAATCACTCGTCTTGAGAACTGTGTGGGCATTAAGGGCGCCGCCCTCAACTGGTTCCGGTCGTACCTAACTGACAGGAGTTTTTGTGTAAAAGTAGACAGTTTTATGTCTTTCACAGCTCCTCTACCACATGGGGTCCCCCAGGGCTCAATCCTTGCCCCAATTTTATTTGCGCTTTACCTTCTCCCCCTTGGTTCTGTTTTCAGGAAGCACGGTATTTCATTTCATTTTTATGCCGATGATTGCCAGATCTACTTCCCCATGGCACAAAATACCACGGTCCAACGTCTTATTGACTGCCTGCACGACATCAAAGCCTGGCTTTCAGTTAACTTCCTGAGCCTAAATGAAAACAAAACAGAAGTTATGTTGTTCGGTCCAAGTTGCTCTCCCTCCCCCAACGTTGACCTCTGCACTCTGTCCCCGTATCTTAGTGACTGTGTCACAAACCTGGGGGTAAAGTTTGACTCAGATTTTAAGTTTGAAAAACAAATCAGCAGCGTCGTACAAAAAAGCTTTTATCAACTTCACCAAATAGCGAAAGTGAAACCGTTTCTGTCAGGACATGATCTTGAGAAATTAATCCACACCTTTATCTCAACTCGTCTTGACTACTGCAATGCCCTGTACGCAGGCATTAGCCAGGCCTCCCTCGCCCGCCTGCAGCTTGTGCAGAACTCTGCTGCTCGTTGGCACATTGTGTAATTCGTAAATAAAAACAGAATACATTGATTTGCAAATCATTTTCAACTTATACTCAATTGAATAGACTGCAAAGACAACATATTTAATGTTCGAACTGAGAAACTAAATTTTTTTTTGGCAAATAAACATCATCTTAGAATTTAATGGCAGCAACACATTGCAAGAAAGTTGGCACAGGGGCATTTTTACCACTGTGTTACATGGCCTTTCCTTTGAACACTCAGTAAATGTTTGGGAACTGAGGAGACCAATTTTTGAAACTTTTCAGGTGGAATTCTTTCCGATTCTTGCTTGATGTACAGCTTAAGTTGTTCAACAGTCCGGGGTCTCCGTTGTGGTATTTGTCGCTTCATAATGCGGCACACATTTTACAATGGGAGACAGGTCTGGAGTACAGGCAGGCCAGTCTAGTACCCACACTCTTTTACTACGAAGCCACGCTGTTGTAACACGTGCAGAATGTGGCTTGGCATTGTCTTGCTGAAATAAGCAGGGGCGTCCGTGAAAAAGACGTTGCTTGGATGGCAACATATGTTGCTCCAAAACCTGTATGTACCTTTCAGCATTAATGGTGCCTTCACAGATGTGTAAGTTACCCATTCCTCAGGCACTAATACACCCCCATACCATCACAGATGCTGGCTTTTGAACTTTGCGCCTAGAACAATCCAGATGGTTCTTTTCCTCTTTGTTCCAGAGGACACGACGTCCACAGTTTCCAAAAACAATTTGAAATTTGGACTCGCCAGACCACAGAACACTTTTCTACTTTGCATCAGTCCATCTTAAATGAGATCGGGCCCAGCGAAGCCGACGGCGTTTCTGGGTGTTGTTGATAAATGGCTTTTGCTTTGCATTGTGACGATCTGTCACTTCATTTCTGTTTGTGCTTCCTTGTTTTGTGTTTATTTCCTATCAGTGTTCTTATTTTGGTTCTATTTCCTGCTTGGCCCACTGAGTGCTGTTTTTCCCCTCACCTTGATTGGCAGCCGGTCCAGACTTGGTGCCAATCAGCAGGCTTCAATTTATGCCAGCCTCGTGCACTTCTCAGTGCTCGAAGATTGACTATTGTTTGGTAACTGTTACATGCAAGACTGCTTTCTCCTCTGTTTAATTAAATTAAAATAATCTTACCTGCTCTTCGTCCTCCTAGTTCCTGCATCTTGGGGTCACTACTACTGCAGCCATGCGAACTCCTAACATGCATAGTAGAGTTTTAACTTGCACTTACAGATGTAGCGATGAACTGTAGTTACTGACAGTGGTTTTCTGAAGTGTTCCTTAGTCCATGTGGTGATATCCTTTATACACTGATGTCGCCGTTTGATGCAGTACCACCTGAAGGATCGAAGGTCCGTAATATCATTGCTTACGTGCAGTGATTTCTCCAGATTCTCTGAACCTTTTGATGATATTTGTCATGACGAGGGGTTTTTCGCAACTTACTGCGTGGTCGTTCTCCCAGGAAGGCAGACGGACTACTCGGGACAAGGCGTGCAGATAAAAACATGATTTATTATTAACCTGACTACCCAGGAAAAGACAGGAACTAAAACAAAAGAAAAGCGTGCCGGTCGCACGAGAGGCTAAGGAACATAAAACTTAGAGCAGGAAACATAGACGTAAACACTTAGCCTGAACTATGGACATAAACAAACAAGACTTACTGGACACGGCATGAATCGAACAGCATGAACTATGGGCAATGTCGCCAGGCCGACTAACTGGCAACCACAGGCTTAAATAATAATCTCCTGATTAAAGCAGGTGCGTGTCCCGAACAAATGAGGCAGGTGAAACTAATGAGTCGCCATGGTGACAAAACTTCACTGTTCTTGGGTTTTGTATATACAGTACATACAGTATATGCCAGTTCAAGGCAGCATAGGAAGAAAAAAGACCTGCTCTGTCGGAAATCACAAACATCGTAAGAAACAAGCTCATCACACTGAGAAGGGCTGAATGGCACCGAAGGAAGGGAAAGGAAAGGGAAAGGAAAGGGCTCGGAAGCGATGCGCTTTCATTGGTAACCCCTTCATCTTCACTTATAATAATAATAATGGATTAGATTTTATGTCGCGCTTTTCTATTATTAGATACTCAAAGCTCTCACAGAGAAGTGAGAACCCATCTAGAGGCTACTGTGCCAAAAGCGAAGTGGCCACCTCGCTTGCCCAGTAAAAGAGCTCGGCCATCATCTCAGTGCCACCTTCAGTGACACTGCAATAGACCAGGAGCTTGGCCCATGCAAGGCACAGGTGACACCTCTAGAACAATTCAACAGTGATGAGCCCACCCTGGCAGAGGTAAAAGAAGTTGTCAAAGCTGCAAGATCTTATTCGGTTCCCGGCCCGAGTGGTGTACCCTACAAGGTCTATAAGCAGTGGCCAAAGGCTCCTCAAACATCTGTGGAAGATTCTGAAGGTTATGTGGCGGAGAGGGAGAGTCACAAGCCAGTGGCATACTTGCCAACCTTGAGACCTCCGATTTCGGGGGGTGGGAGGGGGGCGTGTTTGGGGGCGGGGCGTGGTTGGGGGCGTGGTTAAGAGGGGAGGAGTATATTTACAGCTAGAATTCACCAAGTAAAGTATTTCATATATATATATATATATATATATATATATATATATATATATATATATATATATATATATATATATATATATGTCAAGACTTGGACTATGGTGTGGTTTGTTTTCCCGTGGTGCAAAGCGACTTGACCGGACACGACGTGAAGGTAAGGACATGTTTAATATTTTAACTCAGAAAGCTCAAAAAGGTATAAACCAAAGACGCTCACAGCGGAGGTAAAAAAACTTGGCTATGAAAACAAAAGGCGCACACAAAAGTGGAGAACAAACTTGACTACTGAAACAAAACTTGCAAACTATGGCATGAATAAAGAAAACTTACTTGGAACGAGAAAAGGACATGAAAAAGAGCAGCATGGATATCAACAAGGGTGTGTAGAGAGTGATGTCGCCAGGAAGACAGCCTGGCAACTGTGAGCTTAAATAATAGTGACATGATTAGTGACAGCAGGTGCGTGACGCAAAATGTGAAAACGTGAGACAGGTGCGTGACATGAGGATGTGAACCAGGTGAAACTAATGGTTGCTATGGTGACAAATCAAACAAAAGTGCACAAAAAGTCCAAAAACAAAACCGAACATGACTAAAACAAAACATGATCACACAGACATGACAATATATATATATATATATATATATATATATATATATATATATATATATATATATATATATATATATATATATATATATATATATATATACATATATATAAAAGAAATACTTGAATTTCAGTGTTCATTTATTTACACATATACACACACATAACACTCATCTACTCATTGTTGAGTTAAGGGTTGAACTGTCCATCCTTGTTCTATTCTCTGTCACTATTTTTCTAACCATGCTGAACACCCTCTCTGATGATGCATTGCTGTGTGGCACGCACAAAAGTGCTTTCATCAAATGCACTAGAGTCTGGAATCTTCCATCTCTCCATAGCATGGCCCAAAACCGGTCAATCTTTGCTTCCTGGGGAAGATCTTCACTGCCAAGCACTTGGTAGTCCACTACTTCTTCTCGGAGGCTATCCAGGTATTTCTTCATCTTACTCGTCATCGGCGTCGCCACGGCTGTATCTTCCTCGTTCTTCTGCTTCGTCTCCTTGTTGTGTGCGCAGTTGTGCACTGCACTCTCTAAAAGCCGTAGATGTTATTGTCACATATGCATGTACAGTGGATGGCAGTATTGCCCTGTTTAAGAGTGTCACAACATTGCTGTTTACGGCAGACGAACTGCTTTACGGTAGACGAAAACGTGACTGCTGTTGTTGTGTGTTGTTATCGCGCTGGGAGGACGTTAATGAAACTGCCTAACAATAAACCCACATAAGAAACCAAGAACTCGCCCTCGATCATTCTACAGTTATAACGTGATTGGGCAGGCACGCTGTTTATATTGTGGGAAAACGGACTCAGGTCCGCATGGAGCTGGAGGGGGCGTGGCCTCCAGCTCCGCCTGAATTTCAGGAGATTTTCGGGAGAAAATTTGTCCTGGGAGGTTTTCGGGAGAGGCGCTGAATTTCGGGAGTCTCCCGGAAAATCCGGGAGGGTTGGCAAGTATGGCCAGTGGAGACACGCCAAAGGCGTTTGGATACCCTAGGAAGAGAACTCCAGTAAGATTGTGCAGTTCTTTATAATCTTCCTGCTCAGCTTTGAGGGCAAGATTTTCTTTAAGATTGTGTCCCAAAGTCTAACAGAGTTCCTTTTGAAGAACACTTACATAGACACCTTTGTCCAGAAGGGGGAGTTCCTGGAGTGCCCGGGTGCCTGGAGCATACCGAAGTGGTGACGCAATTGATCCGGAAGGCAACGGAAAGCAAAGGAGACTTGGCAACTCTCTGGCTTGACCTAACCAATGCTTATGGTTCGATTCCGCACAAACTTGTAGAAACAGCATTGACAAAACACTATGTTCCTATGAAGATCTGCAACCTCATCATGGACTATTACAATGATTTCGGCGCAAGAGTCTCCTCAAGCCAAGTAACATCTACATGGCGCCGCCTGTAGAGGGGCAACATCACCGGCTGCACAATCTCGGTGTTACTATTCTCTTTGGCCATGAACATGATTGTTAAGTCGGCGGAGATTGAATGCAGAGAGCCAATATCAAGATCTGGGACCCGACAACCCCTCATAAGAGCCTTTACGGATGACTTGACAGTGATGACCACATCCATGCCTGGGTGCAGGTGGCTCCTTCAGGGGTCTGAACGGCTCGTCATATGGGCAATGAAGAGCTGCAAGCCAGCTAAGTCCTGGTCTCTAGTCTTGAAAAACTTTAATTTGGCTGATCACTTTTGTTCTACAAGTGGAGAGACTAAACATCCAACAGTAATCAAAATACCTTTTAAGAGCCTGGGCAAAATGTTTGACAGCTCCCTGAAGGATGCAGCAGCTTTGCAGCAGACCAAGAGCGACATGTCATCTTGGTTTACAGCCATTGACAAATCTGGTCTCCCAGGAAAGTTCACGGCCTGGATGTACCAGTACAAAGTCCTGCCCAGAATACTCTGGCCCCTGTTTATCTATGAGATACCTTTGACAACGGTAGAGGTACTGGAGAAGACCATCAGCCAGTTCCTTAGGAATTTGTATGTTTCTTATTTCTTGTGTATTATACTTGACAACTGAGAGAAAGAAGAACACAAGGAACTTTCTTGACTTGCAGGAACTTCTGTGGGGCATATGTATGTGCTGAAGAACACTGTTTAGTGGAACTCTATATCTCTTGTAGTGTTTTTACTCAGCTGTAGTCTTCAAAATAGTATGTCATGATCTGTTTGTTACCTGCTGCCCTGTCTTATTGTTCTCCATGTGCTCATGTATGTCATTAGTTGCACCTGTGTCTTGCCCTGGCCCTGGTTTCCTCCAATCCGCTCTCTCCCCCCTCTTGTGTTTAGTTCAGGTGTACTCAGTTGTCTATTTACTTTGTGTATTTATTTCTCTGTTTGCTGTCTCGTATTGGTGGGATCGTTATGTCTTTTGCGAACTGTTGGAATAAACCTTTGGAGCAGCACTTCATTGTTCCTTTTTCCTTGCTTTACTGCATTTGGTTCCACCTCAACTTGCTTCCACATCCACAACCGTGACATGGTATGCAGTTTAATGCTGTTTATTCATTTTTACAAACTTAATTCAGTCCGCGACGCTATGAGAAGAGAACGGACTCTTTTAAACGATATACCGAGGATTATTAAGTATTCAGTCGGATTTCGAAGCGGCGAAGTGAGCTGCTTACTGGGACTCCGACTTCGTAGATTGAAGAGAAATGTGAAATTATGGACGAGTGGAACGAAGGTAAATAACATCAAATATTAAATATTTACTTGGTTACATGCTGTAAAAGTAGTCAGTGACACGCCAATTGTGAAGTTTTTTGTCTCAATCCAAGTGAACCGAATGCTAACGGTAACAGCTAATGTGAAGTAAACACTGACATTTATTATTTATATATTGTTATTCACAGGGCCCTGCGATGAGGTGGCAACTTGTCCAGGGTGTACCCCGCATTCCGCCCAAATGCAGCTGAGATAGGCTCCAGCACCCCCCGCGACCCTGAAAGGGACAAGCGGTAGAAAATGGATGGACCGATGGATGTTATTTACAGCTGAAATGGACCATAAGGAATAGCCTGACCTTCAAGAAGTCATCATTTACTGAGCGGACGACGTCATAACTGTTGTGACGACGTCATGACTGTTGGACACTATGGACAAAAGCCTGACTTTTTTAAGTATTTTAATTATTATATGCTAAACGTGTTTATGTATGTATTATTTATGCATTAGTTATGCCTTATTTATGCAGAGACTTGACCACTGACTAATGTGTAACAAACTTCCTGGTAACATCCGCAGTTCAGATAAAAGAGCATGTTTGCTGAAAATAATGTGTGTGTATAATCTACATATATACATGACTCGTGAGATAATTTTTTGTGATTAATCGCATGCCTTATTTTCAATATTATAAAGCTTACTGGTAAAAGCTTGACATTTCCAAATATTACGCTGACAGCTGTTTGAGGCTTGAGGTATAAGATCATGAAACTCCACTCTCGCTTGAAATGAAAACATGCATGAGAGGTAACATTTTGCAAAGGAAAAAACATCTTTGACGTCACTCAAAAAACCCCCGACCACACACACACACACACACACACACACTCACACAAAATATGCAGAGGAAAAAAGCACCTGACTTTATTTTTTACATATTGTATTGTAAACGCCATCAACTTTAACAAGCAGCCAGTACAGTTTTATAAGAGCAAGTAAGTGAAATACGACACGTCATTTCACACAGTATTTACTCAACAAATCATGTGGTAGATAATGTGTATAATAAAAAAATAATAATAATCTAAATGCGGTGAAGTTGGATTACACATCTTCTGGAATAATTTTGAGAGCGGAGCGACTGCCATCCCCGCTTTCTTCTACGGGCCTCCGACACAATGAGTTGATTGCTAAAAACAAGAAAAAAACAATTCCTAGAAAAGTTAAAATGTCCTTCACCACTGCAAATACACCTCAAGATGTACATTCATATTCATAAAAACAGGGCATAAAGGTTACAAACGTGTAATTTGCATCAGACACAAGGTTGCAGTATCCAACCAGATCCAGCAGAGGGTACTGTAGTGAACATGTGTTTTTCCCAGTTGTTTGTCTCATACGGGGGTCAGCAACCTGCGGCTCTCGAGCCGCCTGCGGCTCTTTAGTGCCGCCCTAGTGGCTCCCTTGAGCATTTTTAAAAAAAGATTGAAAATGGAAAAAGATGGGGGGAAAATAATTTTTTTGTTTTAGCATGTTTTTTGTTTGAGGACAAACATGACACAAACCTTCCCAATTGTGAGAAAGCCCACTGTTTAATATGTTTGTGTGTATGCTTCACTGATGAGAGTATTTGTTGAACATCGTTTTGTCCTACTAATTTCGGCGGGTCTTGAACTCACCATATTGTGGACTGTGACGCAACAGTATGTTTACATGTGAAATCTTCCAATCCTTCTTTGTCTCATTTTGTCCACCAAAAGTTTCATCCTGTGCGTGAATGCACAAAGGTGAGCTCTGTTGATGTTATTGACTTGTTGGAGTGCTAATCAGGCATATTTGGTCAGTTCATGACTGCAAGCTAATCAATGCTAACATGCTATTTAGGCTAGCTGTATGTACATATTGCATCATTATGCCTCATTTGTAGGTATATTTGAGCTCATTCAATATCCTGTACTTTTATCCTCTTTGTATATTATTTACTTTTGCATGTCTTATGACACATTATCTGTATGTAATATTGGCTGCATTTCAGATAGTTGACACGCACATATTTACATTTGGCCAATAAAAGCCAATAATTTCCAGTAGTTATCTCACCTTCTGAGTAGCCTCTGATTTATGAATGGTTTCTAATGTTGTAAAAATGTGTAGAGTAAATATTACATTTCAACATTTCTGTCAACGAAGATTTGCTTCAGCCTGCGACACATAGTCATTTTGATAGTAGGCTATAATAGCTAATATAGAAACTTAAGCCATGTGTTGCCGTCATTTTAAGACTTATATGCGGCTTTAAACAGATTTGTTTTTTGTATTTTTGGTCCAATATGGCTCTTTGGGGCGGTATAGCTCGGTTGGTGGAGCGGCCGTGCCAGCAACTTGAGGGTTGCAGGTTCGATCCCCGCTTCCGTCATCCTAGTCACTGCTGTTGTGTCCTTGGGCAAGACACTTTATCCACCTGCTCCCAGTGCCACCCACACTGGTTTAAATGTAACTTAGATGTTGGGTTTCACTATGTAAAGCACTTTGAGTCACTTGAGAAAAGCGCTATATAAATATAATTCACTTCACTTCACTTCTTTCAACGTTTTGGGTTGCCGACCCCTGGTCTCATACATTCAAGGTCTTGACAACGTATGCCTCCAGGCCAGAGTGAACATTTGCCAAGGGGCCACAGGCTAAACATTTTAATCATGAAACACAAATAGCCTCAGGGTAAATAGTAAATTTCCTTAAATGACGGCAAAGAAAATGATAACCAGTTAGCCTGCGGACACCATTAGGCCCTTTTTCACAGCAGGAACTTAAATAAAGTTTCCCCTTTGTTTCCACCAACAACCACCCTGGTAGATGTATTTCTTTAGGAACCTTTCGGAGTTCCTCCTACCTAGGTGGGACTTTTCCAAGAGACCGGGAACCTTTTCGAGGGCGGGCTGTGCTGTCAAACGCTGATTGTTTGAACACAGTTGGGGGCGTTCCTAAAACTTCTCTTTCAAACACACGACCGCTATAGGCATATACGAAGCAAATAATTTATTTCTTAGTTCTTGTGTATTTCTTTAACAACAAACATGACAACGGAGAGAAAGAAGAACAAAAGGAGCTTTTGAATTACAGAAACTTTGGTTGGGCATCTTTGTGCTGAAGAACGCTGATCAGTGGAACTATTTTGAAGTGTTTTTACTCAGCCGTAGTCTGTAAACTCTATGCAGTTTATTGTTGTTTATTATTTTTACAAACTTCATTTCGATACGCAAATCTGCAACAAGTGGACAAACTTTTTTAAACATAATTACTGAGGAGTAAAGCGGCGACCTCAAGTGCTTAGGACCGTGACTTCATTCGATAAATGTGGAAAAAAAGGAGGCAGCACACGAGTGGAAAGTAAATGACATCAAATATTACCTATTTACTTTATTACATGTTGTAAAAGTAGTCAATGATACTCTATTTGTGTAGTTTTTAGCCTCTTATGCTAACAAGCTAACACTAATGGTGATGTGTTTGTGTTGTCGGCGTGAGATAAACACTGACATTTATTATTTATATATTGTTATTTACAGCTGAAATGAACCAAATGGAATTGCCTGACCCTCATGAATTCACCGTTTACTGAGAGAACGACTTTCTGACTGTTGGACATAACGGACAAAAGCCTGACTTTTTATGAACAATTCGGTACACTTTATTTTACAAATCATAAAATTTTGTATATGATTGTTTTGTATTTCATTGACTTACTTTTTAGCAAAAGAACTGGGGCCCTAATATTGTCTGTTTTTTTTTTACATGATATCAGTATAGAAATATAGTAAACCCCTTCTTAACACGTCATCAGCCTGATTTGAACTACCTGAACTACCCTGAACTGTGAAATGCGATGGAAACACAAACCACACACTTTTACAGGAACCTATAGATCCAGGAACCAGAGGTACCAGGAACCAAAAGTTCCTAAAATTCTGGTGGAAAAGAGCCTAATGATTGTGTGAGCTTGAACGAGCTCACTATGAATATTAATATTACATTTGGGAAGCCACACTTTAGCGGGCCAAATAAAACCACTCTGCGGGCCACATTTGGCCCACAGGCCCCACTTTGGGTACCCCTGGTGTAGACAATCATGCATGCAAACCAAAATATCTTCTTTCTTTTCTTCCTCACACTCACACACCCCAGCATCTAAAAGTTGCTTACAAAAGTACATGCCTCACATTTCTGCAAAGATTTGTGAATTATGAATGACGACAATGTAGAGAAGTCTGTGTCCAGCTTGTATATGATTGTAATATAATATTTATCCTGAAATTAAGCTTTGATCTCGTTGACATAGAATGTACTAGATGTTGTTAATGGAATCCTTTTCCACTCCTCTATGACGACATCACAGAGCTGGGGGTTGTTACACACATTGTTCTCCTCCGCCTTCCGTTTGAGGATGTTGAAGATGTTCAGTTTAAGTCTGACTCATGCTTCTTTATCAAGGCATTGGTGTTTAAAATAAATAACTCAAATGAAGGTAAAAAAACTAAAACTAATTTTTTAAATTACAAAAAAAAATGCCCTGTGGCCCAGTTTCCATGTTCTGCTTCACTATGTCATAGTTGGCATTCATGTTTTCCTCAATAAACTCTATCTCCCCACTCGTGCAGCCCCACAACATGACGCTGCCCTCACCATGCTTGTCTTTGTACAACACATACACAAACGGGGCACATTAAATACTTCACAGGTCCTTGTTTTTAGTCTGCTTGTCTTTCCAAAAATATTTGCTTTTTACTACATCAACATTACAAAACACTCTCTTCTGGGACAGCAGCAACGCCGACCAGTTGGATTTCATACGTCCGTTACAAACATAACGTCTGCAGCCATGCTGGCATCACTCATACATTTATGTTACAAACGCAAACTTTTTTTTCTTGTAGCTTAGTTGAGTCATTTACACAAGGTAAACATGGTAGGCTATAGGCTCCTAGGAGCTAGCAGCTACACAACAGCTAAGCACACAATAGCAGGGAAGCTAAACATACATAATAATAATTGAACAATATTGCAGACTAAAACTGTGTCAATATAAACAAGTGTTAAATAATTATAGTGGCGTATTACTTACACATACATAGTCTCCATGGCAGAAGCGTATTAGCAAGTATCCAGTAACAAAGGTCTCCGCAATGTTCAATTTAATGCGTCATGAGTTTAACTTCATAAAATATTGGGATCCTAGGTGTCACAAAAAAATAATTACCACTCCACTTCAACTTAAAGACAGCATAAGCCCATTCCAGATGGTTAAAGGGGAACATTATCACCAGATCTATGTAAGCGTCAATATATACCTTGATGTTGCAGAAAAAAGACCATATTTTTTTTAAACCGATTTCCGAACTCTAAATAGGTGAATTTTGGCGAATTAAACGCCTTTCTAATATTCGCTCTCGGAGCGATGATGTCACAACATGGCGTCACATCGGGAAGCAATTCGCCATTTTCTCAAACACCGAGTCAAATCAGCTCTGTTATTTTCCGTTTTTTCAACTGTTTTCCGTACCTTGGAGACATCATGCCTCGTCGGTGTGTTGTCGGAGGGTGTAACAACACGAACACGGATTCAAGTTGCACCAGTGGCCCAAAGATGCGAAAGTGGCAAGAAATTGGACGTTTGTTCCGCACACTTTACCGACGAAAGCTATGCTACGACAGAGATGGCAAGAATGTGTGGATATCCTGCGACACTCAATGCAGATGCATTTCCAACGATAAAGTCAAAGAAATCTGCCGCAGACCCCCATTGAATCTGCCGGAGTGTGTGAGCAATTCAGGGACAAAGGACCTCGGTAGCACGGCAAGCAATGGCGGCAGTTTGTTCCCGCAGACGAGCGAGCTAAACCCCCTATCGACCCTAGCTTCCCTGGCCTGCTGACATCAACTCCAGAACTGGACAGATCAGCTTTCAGGAAAAGAGCGCGGATGAGGGTATGTCTACAGAATATATTAATTGATGAAAATTGGGCTGTCTGAACTCTCAAAGTGCATGTTGTTGCCAAATGTATTTCATATGCTGTAAACCTAGTTCATAGTTGTTAGTTTCCTTCAATGCCAAACAAACACATACCAATCGTTGGTTAGAAGGCGATCGCCGAATTCGTCCTCGCTTTCTCTCGTGTCGCTGGCTGTCGTGTCGTTTTCGTCGGTTTCGCTTGCATACGGTTCAAACCGATATGGCTCAATAGCTTCAGTTTCTTCTTCAATTTCGTTTTCGCTACCTGCCTCCACACTACAACCATCCGTTTCAATACATTCGTAATCTGTTGAATCGCTTAAGCCGCTGAAATCCGAGTCTGAATCCGAGCTAATGTGGCTATAGCTTGCTGTTTTTTCCACCATGTTTGTTTGTGTTGGCTTCACTATGTGACGTCACAGGAAAATGGACGGGTGGTTAAAATCAGGCACTTTGAAGCTTTTTTTTAGGGATATTGCGTGATGGGTAAAATTTTGAAAAAAACTTCGAAAAATATAATAAGCCACTGGGAACTGATTTTTTAATGGTTTTAACAATTCTGAAATTGTGATAATGTTCCCCTTTAATAATAATTAGGTTAATATTTTTCATACCTACCATTAGCCACGTGTACATGGATAATATTTATTTAATCTGATCATCATTCGGATTACAATGTTACTGTGTACATGGACCCTGAAAAAAAAAAATCTGATTAAGACGTGCATTTTTATGCATCATGCCTTCAATCGGAATACTCTACTTTGACATGCGCAGAATCTAACACATAAACGTAAAGGTGTGTTATTATTTGTGCTATGACGCCATCTTTTGGACAAGTTTGTTCACTGACTTTAAAGCATAACTAAGCATGCAACGCTATAGCTCTTGTCTCAAAGTAGGTGGACTGTCACCACCTCCACATCACACCCTGACTTATTTGGACTTTTTTGCTGTTTTCCTGTGTGTCGTGTTTTACTTCTTGTCTTGCGCTCCTATTTTGTTGATATTTTCCTGTTCGTGTCTTTGAGCCCTATTCCCCGCACCTGCTTTGTTTTAGCAAACAAGAGTTTTTCAGTTGTTTTTATCCTTCTTTGTGGGGACATTGTTGATCGTCATGTCATGTACGGATGTACTTTGTGGACGCCTTCTCTGCTACACACGCTGTAAGTCTTTGCTGTCGTCCAGCATTCTGTTTTTCTTCACTTTGTCGCCAGTTCAGTTGTATTTTTGTTCTGCATAGCCTTCCCTAAGCTTCAATGCCTTTTTTTTTTTTTTTAGGGGCACTCACCTTTAGATTATTTTTCCGTTTAAGCATTGGACACCTTTTTACCTGCACACTGCCTCCCGCTGTCGTCTGCATATTGTGATCACGACAAAGCAATCAGCCACCTACTGATGTGGAAGAGTATTACATGGTTACTCTGCCGAGCTCTAGACAGCACAGACACTCGACAACAACACATTATTTGCAGACTATAATTACTGGTTTGCAAAAAATATTTTTTACCCCAAATAGGTTAAATTAGATCATCTCCCACGGCACACCAGACTGCATCAGGTGGTTAAATGGTTAAATGCAAATTTTAAATAAATTCCGGACCATTTTTTTCTATTTTCATTTCTGAAACAAAATGTATTAAAAAAAAAAAGAAAAAAAAAAAAAGTGTGATTGAATACATTTTGTTTCAGAAATGAAAATAGAAAAAAAATGGTCCGGAATTTATTTAAAATTTGCATTTAAGAATTTTAAATAGAATTAACGGAAGATACATAGACCAAGGTCTTGTCAAATAGCAACTTCAGGTTCCAGAATATGAAAACACCTGCTTTTGGTCCGTTTTTGCTGACTGGTGGTTTTCTTTTTTGTTATATGAAATCTAACTGGAATATCCAACCGGTTTTTAGATCTAGTTACTGTGTTTTGACACTGGAAAATAATTTTGTTCTTCAACTTGTTACTTTTTGTACTCCAAAATAAAACTCCAAAGTTTTGATTTTCAATCTTCCTGCATGACAATAAAATTCAATGACCAAAACATTCACTGACCATTCAACCTTGCTATAAGAGTACACAATAAAACAAGACATGTTTTATTGTGTACTCTTATAGCAAGGTGCCACAGTATATTGTATTGCCAAAAGTGGCGCGTCCATTGACTAGTGATTGTCTCATAAATGTAGTCGCAGGAGATGTTAGCATGCTGTGGGTCTGCGTTTAGTAGGTAGTTGCCAAGCAAAGTGGCGGACACTTTGTTGTAAAATAAACGCTTACCTAAAAGAGATTCCCAGTCTCCTTGTTTTAACCGTATGGCATACTGTTGTAATGTTGATGTGCCATTTTTGATCAGGCAGCACGGTGACCACCGCTAGGGGTACAGGCGGGGTCCTAGGCAACTGGACTAGTGCATTGTAAGCAGTAGCGCTAACGGCTGTGCATAATGTAACTGTGTGCTGGGCTTCAATAAAGAGTGACACATGCTTTGCAACAAAATGCAGCATAATGTGTCGATATTGTTGAACCCAGGCAGTCCGCAAAAATGCAATAACCTGCTGGCACTATGCACCTACTAGTTTAAGCTCCCATAAGCACGCATATCAAATAGGCTCTAGTCAGGGGCGGCGCTAAGGGGGGCCTGGGAAGGTGCCGTACCACCGCCCCAGAGGTCAGAGCGGGGACTTACGGGAGTCAGGATCCTCACCCAGCTTTGACCTGGTGAGGGCAGGCATCCTACTACTAATGCCTGGAGAAGCTCAGATCATTTACGGTTATGATAATCACAAATGCTGGACGTACGTGGACTTTTAGGTTGTCCCAGTCAGGACAAGTCATGGTACAAAAAAACTTAACAAAACTGACTTTAGTTTATATTGCCGCTCACAATTCACTTTGTGAGGACCAAACTCACAAAAGAGGATCAATGATTTTCTCTCCAAGTGTGATCTGGGTAAAATCCAGTCATCAGTCACTTGTCAAGCTATGTGGGCCTTTTACTATAAAGTTAACATGAGTGGCAGTTTATATAAACATGAAAATGTAGCAGCAATGCGCAAAACAACGAAAACAAGAACAAATGTAGCGGTGGTGTACTTTCATAAGCGGTGTTGAGTTTTTGCTGCTGCTCCAAGTGGGGCGTGAACCCTAGTCGCCAGCATGAAAGGTGAGTAGTGATGGGTTGATGAGGCGTCATGAAGCGTTTCGACACATTGCAAAACTGTATTGATACTGTGTCACTAAATACTGACATCTGCTGGACATTAAAAATCCCTACAGGCAACCTATGGACCGACTTAACTGACACTGATTTTATGACCTAGTATATACACAATTATATAAACCAAGTCATTGTATTTCAATTAGGATTATTTCATAACTTAATTCAAATAAAAATATATTTTTTATCTTTTTTAGATACAGTCAATAAATAATGTGAACATGTATCATAACATGGAAATCTAAGAGAACGTGTTGTGAATGAGGATGCTTGTGGACCTGGAAATTATTATTATTTTTTGCATATTTTTATTTAAAAAAACATTTTTTTTCCCTACGTATTAAATTTTAGACGCTTTCTCTTCTTAGTTATTCTTTCTCCGGCTGTAGAAAAGTCCCGCTCACAGGGCAGAGGAGGCGTCAGTGCGACACAGTTCGCGTATCGGTCACGTGACCAAAACAGCTCATGATCGGTCACGTGACTTTCTAAAAGCAGTACGCGCACCGACACAGGGTTTTGCTCTATGAGCTCGACGCATGCGCCGATGCATCGGTGTTGCCGGACCCATCACTAAAGGTGAGGGTGCTGACTACCAAGCTAAACGCACGTGTATTTCACCTGATGGCACAGAATTTAAAGGGCCGCCCTGGCTCTGATTAGTTCCGCCACTGGATCTAGTAAGAGAATATTTGTGATTTTGACGGTATTATAAAATGTGTTGGTTATCTTTTAGAACTGAAACGCCTGCATTGTGTGTCCATGGCATCATGCCGTGCACCGGCCCACCTCTTCCAAATGGTACCAAAGGAGGGGGCTTGTGTAGTGACAAAAGTAGTCCGACTATGTGGTCACTCAAGTGAACTTACAGATGTGAATGTACTTTGACTTGAAGGACACAATCGCCACTTCCTCCTCTTCTGGATCTTGAGGCCTGCACGCCATCACAAAGAAGGTTGTTTAATGAATTCAGCAGAGACCACACCTTTCGTGACGTCTTACTCTTCTCTGGTTTCCTGATCCGTCAGCAGAGATGAGAGGCGCTCATGTCCCGGAACTGAGAACTTCGGCACCCTACACATTTTCCCAAAACTCCATAACTTCATTTCAGCCACCGATCTGATGGCTGATGAAATATCTACAGGACTACAGTAGAACATGTCAGAAGTAAAACATGGAAAATTGCAATGTAGTTTTCTCACCTGTCGTCCTTGCTGCGGTCAGCAGGGTCACGTCCTGGTTTCTCTCCTAGCAGAGGGTCTTCAAAGTAGGCAATGAGCTCAGTGATCGTGTCTGCGCTGCAGCCTTCATGCGTGCTGGCAAACTGAGCCATGGTCTTCATCTTCAGAAGCTTCATCTTGGCCCTCATTAGAAGCTGCTGCCAGGAGGCAATCACACAACGCACGACAGCTGCTGAGGTCGCTTGGCTACTAAGAAAAGGAGAAAAAACCCACAAGCTACAAAAAACACCACAATGCATTTACCCAACTGAAAAGAAACACGATAAAACTGTAATTCCACACAAAGTACAGAATATACAAATACTAATTCAGCTTTATTTGCTCTTTCAAATCTGATACAAGATTAAAAGTATATTGCAAGACAAATCAAATAAAGTGATGTCATATTCTCACAGACTAAATGAAAACGAAATGAGCACCCAGTCGAGAAGATTGGACGTACACGTCCAATATATAACCTTCAAAAATGAAATTTTAAATCTGCTTATATTTTTAATGTATAGATGACCATGTAATGATTGCTTTGATTATTGAGGAGAGCAGAAAGTACAATTTTCTGTTTTATCAAGAGAATTTATTGATACGGACACTACATATTTAAGGAAAGGGTATTATATATGTAATGCTTGAACAATAAGTGACATGTTCAGCATTGAACACTATAGAAAAAAACAATGCGATCTATGATAGAAAAGACCGTCAAACCACTGAGTTGGGTGCTCATCAACATGCGATAGTCAAGTAAAGTAGCATCAGTACTTGAGACAGCATTTTCCTGTTGTGGAGGGACGAGACATCTGGATTAGAACCAAAGTTCAAATGAGACAGACGTTAGCGGCTCGGAGTCTAGGTGGGCACGGTGATGCTGCGGGCCAGGAGCGCCAGCAGTGCCAGCTCCACGATCCCGTGTGCCCGCTCCAGAGCCTCTGCAGCATCGTGGGCAGAAAAACCTGCAGCCTGGATTCTCTGGATGTGTTCCATTGGAAATTGTTCTGTAAAGGGAGCTGAAGGTGCGGGCTGAGCGAGAGGGGTTGCAGCGGCGGAGGAGCAGGAGGAGGTGCTGGAGACCTGAGGGCTGAGATGGGAGTCAGAGGCTCCTCCTTCTGCAGCCTCGCTCCCCTGCTGCCCCTCAGGGGGTTTCCTGAAGTCCCCAACAGAATCGGGAGGACTCATCGACTCAGGATGATAAATGCTGAGATCACTGGCTTCATCTTGGCCCGCGCAGCCTTCTGGAGGCTCCAGGGGTCCCTCTACAGAGTCTGCTCCTTCTCCATCCCACACAAGACACCCTGAAGGTCCTTCACATGCAGCAGTAGCGGGTTTGGCTTTAGCATTGCTTGCTTCTGCTTCAGGCGACACTTTCTGCAGGTCCTCCAGATGTGTCGGCAGCTGGGAGGTGGTGTTGGAGAGCAGCAGTTCGTGGAGCTCCATGAGGGCAGCGGCCAGGGAGGGGATGCTGTCAGCGCTGGAGCAGCGCTCGCCCTCAGGCTGGTCCCTACAAGAGCTACTCACACTGTGGGGGGGTTCCATTTCTACAGATTGGTTGGGATCGGTTGGACATGTTTCGGGCGCTTTAGAAGAGCTGGGCCCAGTCACCTCCTGCTCCATTGGCACCTGCTCTGCATGGAGGGAGTTGTCCTCTACCTTGGTACATTCTCCAGGGACAGCACCGCCCTCTGGACACTGAAGAGCTTCTGCTGATTGACTGGGTCCAACTGTGACGCTGTTACTGGGGACCTGCTGTGGCGTAGAACCATCACCCTCCTGGCGGCCGTCTTGGTCCTGGCACTGTCCTGGCTCTAAGGTCTTATCAAGAGGGACCATGGCAGACTGTGACAAATCCAAGGTTTGGTTCTGCTGGCCCGGGGAAGGTCTGATGGAGGCTAGAGTGGTTGATGAGGACATTTGGTCTGAGATTGTGGGAAGTGATGATGACTGCGGCTGTGGTGAGGTAGTCTGTCCATCTGCAGTGTCTTTTTGGAGGAGAATACATTTGTCATAAACACTTAGTTGGGAGCGTTGCTTAGGACAACCTTAATGTATCAATACAGTGGAACACGTCATCTTCTACGTTCAAAACTGCCGTCTTGCATCAAATTGAACAAGAGATGTCAATAAATATGACAAGGCTTCAGTTCGCCAACAACCAAAGAATAATTTACCTTTTCTTTGGCTGTTTGGCAGCACTTATTTCAAAAGGCAAAACGCCATCTTAGATGAAGTGCGCATTCGTAAAACAAAACATTCACGTCAGCACTTGTTAACTTCTTTTTACACGTGTGTGGCGAGTAAGATTGATAAAAAAAGTTAAACGGTTAAAAAAAAGTTTGAATTGCCTGTGCGGTAATTAAAGGTTTACAGATGGTGGCAGTGGACTTTCTAAGAACAAACGTCCAGATTCAGAGATTCCACTGTAGATTGTAAATGCTCACACATTGACTGAAGTTACTTGCTTGTACTTGTTTTTTTCCCACAACAATAAGCATAAGATGCATAGAAAAAAAACAAATCAATTAACATACATGTATCTTGCAACATAGATTAAATGATAATAGCTAAGAAAAGCAATGGATTTAGCACGGACAATGGCTGGCTTGAAGTACCTGATTGTTTGGACCTCTCCAGCTGTCTCCATTTGCATCAGTGCTGCTCTGCTTAGAGGTTAACACACAGCACACGTCATGCAGAAGGACGGAGAGAGTTAGCAGTCACGCACACACAACATGCAGCAAAAAATAAATAAAAAAATCACACTTTGGACTTTTATTTTGTAAGCCTGATCTACTGTACCACTGGACTATACACATGAACTAAACTACAACTTGTATCGTATACTTAGTCATGTCTAATAATGCATCACGTTGAAGAACAATGAATTCCATGTAGTACAAACAGAATCAAAATCCACATGTATAAAAAACACTGCACACACGGACTCCATTTCTGCTCGAGCGGTCTTTGTGTCTCTACATGTGCTACGTTCCTCCTTTTGGCACTTAGGAGCAGACATTGAATGCACAGCAATTCCCTTCCTTTTTGATTGGTCACTTTAAATGTCGACATGTTGTGTTTTTAGATTAGAGTCTTTAGACAAAAAAAAACAATATTATTGTATTTTGTCATTTAATAAACATGTTTTACACTACAATCTATTAAATAATGACATTACCATTTATTATGATGTCATGTGAACAACATGCCAAAAATCTTTAACAACAACATTTAACAACTTGATGTCATTAAATATTATTTTGACTGACAAAATGTGTTTCTGGATAAATGCTCCCCAGGTATTTGCAATGTTTGTATTATATATACATACTTTACATCATTTAGATGAGAAAAACGAGAGAAAGATTCTGACTGGCTCAGACGCGAGCAGTAAGTAGCTACAGTTCACGTCTGATGCTTGGCTCTACAGCGTCTCCTTTCACCGCGGCAGGGAACAGCTAGTACACGCAGGACAGACAAGCAGTGACTTAAGTTTGTGGTCAAAAGCTTGAACCAATGTGCTCCTCATTTTCAAGAGTTGAATTATAGTCAGAGAAATGTTGCATGTTTTCCTTTAACCACATTTTCACTCAGTCATTTCCATTATACAGGTGAAACTCATCAAAATAGAATATCGTGCAAAAGTCCATTCATGTCAGCAATTCAACTTCAAATGTGAAATTAATATGTGATATTAACTAATTACATGCAAAATGGGATATGCCAAGCTTTGGAAGACCCCACATTTTCTGAGCTTTTCATAAGCTGTAAGCCATAATCATCAAAATGATATCAAAACCAGACTCAAAATATCATGTGTTGCATGTTATGTATGATAGTTTCCCCTTGTGAATCTAAACAAACCATCTTAATATTTTGAGTTTCACCAGTATATTTTCTAGGGAGATGATAAAAGATTCTTAAATGTTTTGAAAATATTACTAAATGTTGCATTCTTGCGTAATTTTCACATGTTTTATTTTGTTAAATTCTACAGAAGAATACCGACTATATTCCGCTACTTTTTTCCTACACATTGAACCCTAATAAAACGGTGCAGCTAATTTATGGATTTTTCTTTGCTGACGGCCGAATACACTAATCGTATGGATTCTTTATTCATCGCTCCAAGCAACGTTTGTAAGTTTTACAGTATAAATAAAACTGTATTTTTACGAAACCGTCTCGTGTGTGATGTTTGTAGGAGTGTTTTCATGCATATTTGTACGTGTTATCGTAATGTAATAATATTATCGCCGTTAGCATTAGCTAATACGCTAACATGTTTACGAGTTAAGTTAAAGTACCCATGATTGTCACACACACTAGGTGTGGCGAAATTATTCTCTGCATTTGACCCATCACCCTTGATCACCCCCTGGGAGGTGAGGTGAGTAGTGAGCAGCAGCGGTGGCCGCGCCCGGGAATAATTTTTGGTGATTTAACCGCCAATTCCAACCCTTGATGCTGAGTGTTCGTGTTCGTATTATTAACTTACAATGGCATTCTTTTTGTATTGTTTCAGTTTCACAAACTCCTCAGTAAACTCACCAAGATGTCACCAAAGTGTTATTTAATATGTTTAGCTGATTGGGGAGCTAACTTCTGCAGCTAGTGGGTCCATGACGATAACTTGTTTTGTTTGATCATACTTTTTAATACCTTGTTACAGACACTGTTTGGAAACAATTAAGTTATGTAAATAAACATTTACAGAATATTTATGTGTAAACAACTTATTTTGAAATGTATATATCTGGTGCGGCTAATATACGGATAAAAAATTTCCTAAAAAATTTGTCGATGCGGCTTATATACCGGTGAGCTACATCGTCTGCAAAATACGGTATTTATTTTTTATATTTATTTTCAAAAGTTAGGTTTTTTCTATGCTATATGTTCCTCTTAAAACCTCACTGTGGCTTTGTAAGGTCAATTTACCTCTAAACCAAACAAAATTGATGCTAATCAACCTTTTTGTTCAATTTGTTTCCAAATAAAAATGAATAAGAGAACCGTTAAGGAACTGCATCGATGGTAGAACCCGAAAGTGGAATCGGAATTGGAAAAATCTGTTCAATTCCCATCCCTAAATGTTACAATGGGTTATTTTGTCTAAAGACTAATTTCCTTCAGAAGGGACATAGTTTGACAACAACAGTCCCTCGAATTGTCTCTGACCAGGAGACATTATGCGTTTAAAATTACCAATTTAGAAAGGAGGGGAATTGCTGGGCCCGCCTCTTAGTGCCAACAAGGAGGAACGCCGTAGGCATAGGGAATTAGAGAGACAGTGCACGAGCAAACTGAAGCGCGCAGAGAGTGGTTCTTATGTAGGCGGACTGTAGCACTGTTTTGACGACTTACAATTGTTTTAATGCATGCTTTTTGCTGGACTTCGCATCAAAGTAAGTGGTGATTGCATGGAGTGATCGTACAACAACAGCGTGAATGGATTTGAAAAGTGCTCATGCGTTTGTAGTTTATATGTTTCTTACCGCTTTCTTGTATGGACCTCTGAAGCGCTTCAGCCAGTTCTCTGTCCGCTATCTCTTCCGGACGACCCTCTTCGCGTCCCTCGGGCCCGTATGCCAGCCGGGCGCATTCGGGCAGCTCAGCCTCAGACAAGAAGCGAGTCTCCGTGCCTGTCGTGCCAATGAGAAGCACGTTTCTCTTCAAGTCGATTGAACACTGCGGGAGAAGAGAACAATAATGTGCAACCTCCAGTGTAGATTGCATCCAATGGGGCGGATGGAATCAGAGATTGTACCTGGTGTCTCTTCAGCATGTCCAGGCCAAGGAGCATGTCCATGGGCTGGTCCTCCAAGATGGAGAAAGAACAGGGAAGAAAATCCCCTTCAATCTGGACCTGAGCTGCGTGGACAAAAGTGAATGAGCAACATTTAGCAACTTGGTGGAATGATGACTTTTCAAGGTCCCTTGAAAATGGCAAAATTGACTTTTTAATAATGTTCTAAATAACGGTTAGGGTTGGGCGATATGGCTGAAAACTTTATCACGATATAAGTGTTTAGTGTCAGTCGATATTGATAACTATCTATATTTTTCATGACCTATTGAAATTAAGGACCAGGAGGAAAATATATTAAATGTAATTTTTTAAACTTAAAATATAACCTTCCTCTGATTATAATCGCCTCAACTATCATGGCAGAAAGGAAAGGAACTATCATCACAACCATAGGAAACACTCAAACAATGTAAACAAAATTCCAAAATCACATTGAACACTAACAATAGCCTCTAAAAATGAATGGTACTGACACGTTTGTTACTGGATACTTTTTAATACACTTCTGCCTTGTAGGCTTTGTATCTGGAAGTAATATACACAAATAATTATTCTGAAACTTATTTATAATGATAAAAGTGCTGTTTTCGATTGCAATATTGTTCAACTAAGGACACGTATAACGTCTGGCTTTTTTCATACATAGTGCTTAGCTGTTGTGAAGATCCTAGCTTGTAGTAGCCTACTACCTACCATGTTTATCTTTTGTAAATGACTTCACTAAAATAAAATAAAAGACCAACCTTGTGTGCTTATTGGATGCTATTTAGATGCTAACTGGCTGTCCAGCTTTGCACAAGTAAACACGCTGCTGGACTGCTTGTATCGGATATTATACCACACATGGGGCGGTATAGCTCGGTTGGTAGAGCGGCCGTGCCAGCAACTTGAGGGTTGCAGGTTCGATCCCCGCTTCCGCCATCCTAGTCACTGCCGTTGTGTCCTTGGGCAAGACACTTTACCCACCTGCTCCCAGTGCCGCCCACACTGGTTTAAATGTAACTTAGATATTGGGTTTCACAATGTAAAGCGCTTTGAGTCACTTGAGAAAAAGCGCTATATAAATGTAATTCACTTCACACACTTCACATTTTACATGCAAACACATCATCTAATACTTGTTTTTATTTGCTCATATTGGGCTAATGGTATCGAATCGGGCCACCCCTAGTTCTTACAGTAAGATGTGTCCTTGGAACCAAGTTATTTGCCTCACTTTTGAGAGAGCAGGTGTTGCCTAAAAGAAGGGCTCATATTTTAGGGCACCAAGGCAAGTTAGAAGGGCTCCAAAGCAAACATTATTTTCTTTCAAGGCATTCATATATATATATATATATATATATATATATATATATATATATATATATATATATTTATATATATATATATATATTTGTTTATTTATATATATATGTATATATAGATATACATATCTCTATATATATATATATATATATATATATATATATATATATATACATATACACACATATACATACATACATATATAGATATACATATCTATATTTATACATATCTATATATATATATATATATATATATATATATATATATATATATATATATATATATATATATATTAATTAATAATATCAACTGCTCAGTGGCCTAGTGGTAAGAGTGTCCGCCCTGAGATCGGTAGGTCGTGAATTCAAACCGGCCGAGTCATACCAAAGACTATAAAAATGGGATCCATTACCTCCCTGCTTGGCACTCAGCATCAAGGTTTGGAATTGGGGTTTTAATAACCAAAAATGATTCCCGGGCGTGGCTACTTCTGCTGCTTACTGCTCCCCTCACCTCCCAGGGGTTGATCAAGGGTGTGTGTGTGTGTGTATGACAATCATTGGTACTTAAAACTTGTCAGCTTTTTGTCATTACATTATGCCTTTATCTCTATTTTTACATTTTGATTGAGGGAGGTTTATTTTTTTAAAGTTATGTACATTTATATGCACATGTTGATGCTGTATCGGGACAGATCCATTAAGAGTTTGAGCAGAAATATTTCGTATAGGAATTAACTATACACAATAAAACATAAGCAGAATGAAAAATGTGTCACATTAATGGTTTTTGAAGTAATACCTTTGTGACATGAAAAAAACACAAGTAATGTAAAAAAAAACATGGTGTTGACTTTTTGATATCAATATAAAACTCAAAGCTGTTTGGCTAATAATTTATCCACCCCTTCCAATGGGCAGCTTCGCTACATGTCTTAAAACTATGTCTGAAACTTTGCAAATTGTCCATCACTCAGCTACAGACGTGGAAGGTGTAGGTGTAAAAAAAAAAACTCTCACCCAAATGAACTCTGCCGATGATCTTCTGCGTGCCCACTCCCTTGGCAATCCCTGCCCAGCGGCGATCCACCAGGCGCATGATGTTGCATCGCTCGGCACACGCTTGGCTCATTATGGTCATCTGAGCGCCTAAATACACGCAGCATGGGCCAGAGAGCAAAGACAGAGATACCTTGAAATAATATACAGTACGCTGCATACTTGCCCATGCATTGACGAGTTAAACACAGAGATTCATCAATCTAAAATGTAGTAGGGTTGCACGTTCATGGCCAAAATAGCACAGCACTGGGGCGGAAGGCGCCTGTTGAATGATGCTATTAGAATGTTCCTAAGAGGGTGAACTAAACAAATATCCAATGGTTCACAGCAACAATACAAGTTAAGTTACTATTTTACCTGAGTCAACAAAAGCTTTCACTGGGTGCCCGTTGACTTTGCAGTTAATGTAGAGCATAACCACCTGCCCAAAGCTTTCTGGGGCCTCCTCCATGGCAATGGTCATATTTTCTTCTACGTTGTGCTGCCTGGAGTGTGCACAGATACATGCGTAAGATAAATTACATTCCAAAATGAGTGTCAACCATCATGCCTGATTATTATGTTATAGATGATGAACTCTTATTCAAACCTGATATCCTCCTCGATTTTCGCCTGCGCATCTAAATCGAAAGGATCTGCGGTCAGCAGTCGGATTCGCTCCTGCTCACGCTTCGCTCGGTCCTGCTGTTGCTCCAGCAACACTTTGGTGAAGCGCTCTGAAAACAAACCAGACAACTACAGCGTGTAGAAGATCACGGCAAAGTGACATTTCGTCATCTACCTAAATCTCCGCTCAGCAGAGCCTCGGCCAGAGGCGGATTTCGCTCTTTCAGGAGAGACAGCTCGTGTGGATTGGAAAGGAGCATTTGCTGAAGTAAGGCAGGGTCATCCATCCCCTGAGGAGAAGTGGAGCCACGACTGGTCGTTGGTGCGGAGGTTTGTGCGCAATTCTGCGGCTGCTGCTGTTGTTGTTGGTGTTGTTGTTGTTGTTGTTGCTGCAGCGGTGACAGCTGCGGCTGTTGTTGTTGTTGTTGTGGTTGCCTCTGCTGTGGAATCTGTTGCGGTGGCATGACAGTACTACGAGGAGCTGTGGAAGAAGAGGTGCCAGGGACTGTGATGGAGCTAAAGTCGATATGGGGCAGACCTGCAGAGAAAAGGAAGTGAAGGTTGGTAAATAACGTTATCCATTTACAAAAGGGATCTCTCAGTAAACTCAATCTAATGAAGCAAAAAGTGGCAATATTTTATGAATTATTGCATAAAGCCAGGATGTTAAAAGTGCAGTTTGTCGCCTGTGTTTAGATGAGGAATTTAGAGACTTGTGTCCAAGTTACACTTTAATGGACATAAGATAATTAAGGCTGCAACTAACGATTATTTTGATAGTCGATTACTCATCTACTATCTTAACGACTAGTCAAGTAGTCAGATAATAAAGCGTACACAAATTTACTGGCTCTAATTTTTCCATTGACTTCAAATTCAGCTTACCGGTAAGTTATTTTAGGCATGTGCTTATGAACAAAGATGACTAATTCATTCATAAATATTTATTCATACTGTAACTGTGCTGCTCATTTAGCTGTTACAAAAATTAAAATGACTATTAAAATATTGTCTATTTAAAAGAAAGAAAAGGCAAAATGCTAAAAAATGTTTTACCTTGTTTATGTATTTAAAAACAGTTAAAATAGCAGTAATGAAAAAGTGTGTGAATGTGAGTGTGAATGTTGTCTGTCTATCTGTGTTGGCCCTGCGATGAGGTGGCGACTTGTCCAGCGTGTACACCGCCTTCCGCCCGAACGCAGCTGAGATAGGCTCCAGCGCCCCCCGTGACCCCAAAAGGGACAAGCGGTAGAAAATGGATGGATGGATGAAAACAAACAACAAAACTCAAAATCTAACTTCCTCTAAAACAAAAGCATTTTGTGATGTTTAAAAAGCTGCACACTGGTAGATTGACTATTGATTAACTCTTGGCCGTTTAAGCACTCTAATAGACTCAATGTGTAGAATTGTATGTCTGATTAGTTCTTAAAATGTTGGCTTTTTAATAGATTGTATGTTTAATGTTATGATACGTCCGCATTGGTGGCTGTCTGTCTTTATGCGTGTGTGTGCAGTGTGCACGCACGTGGTTCACTTTTGTTATTGTGTCTTCTTTTTTTTTACGGCATTGCAAATTGACGCTGCTAAGAAAGTACTTGAATTGATGTAGACAAAGTTTAGCTGGCTGACTTTGGCTAAAATGGGAGTTATAGTTATTTTTCACACAATTTTGTCTCACATTTGTTCGCGTGCTGGCAAAGTACACGCTAACAATCTTACGGAGGCTGAGACCGTGTCCTACCCCCAGACGTCCAACATAATGCCTTCGATTTTAATGCTTGCGTATCACAGATATACAGATATAAAAAGAAAGTCTGCTTTGCAAAATGAGCAAGGTATTCATGTTTTTAATAAGAATAGGAGGAAATGTTCTCACACTGGCAATGTTTTTGCGAGTGGCGGCGCAGAAAAACACGAGTGATGATGTCACGACTATTGTCGAAATATAATTGTGGGAGACAAATCGTTGCAGCCCTAAAGATAATAATAATAACTGCTCTACATCAATACAGGTTTATCTTCGCTTTCAGCAGCTTGAAGTCAAGCATTCTGAAGAAGGAACCACATGGAAATGTTTGGATCTGATTATGGAATATATAAGAACATGTCATGCTAAATAGTATGACAACAACTGTTGCTTGTATGAAATGCAATGTATGGATACACAGGTTAATTATGTACCTCCTGCAATCTAGAGGATGTATTTGTTCTACATGTTGCTGGCATAGCTACACAAACAAAGATACATTATTTCTAGGAAATGAATAACAATTGGGCCAAGCGGGATGGGTACCTTTCACATTTGAACCTATACGATACCAATATCTGGGAATCAGAATCGATACTTAAAAGTTAGTACTGTGTGATGTTGACAAAAATATGTATCCCCATGTACGGTAGCTAATTTTATATCTCCATAACGAGATGTACAGTGGAAGCTCAATTTACAAATCCCTCATTGTCAATTTATGAACCGCAGACTTTATACAAATGTTTTGTGTTTTAATGTTACATCCACCTATTGTGTGCCTACATGGCAGCCATTTTGTGCCTGGTATCACATCCATTGTGGGCTGGCTGATCGATCTCCAGTCCTCACTGCTCACTGTTCTGCTCAGTGTTGCAGGCGTTAGCTACTGTGCTCATTGCTACTTTCTGCTTTTAAGTGTTTTTAGCTTTTTCACAAAATTTTTCTAGTTTTGCTAGCTCAATAAGAGTACAAAAAAAGCAATGGACGAGAGATCAGTAGTTTAAAACATTTAGAAAGTATCCACAGTGTTCTTTTGTTATTGTTGCTTCACATGAAATGTTCTTACCTGCAAAGGCCGGCTGAGTTGGCGGTGGTCTGTTCGCTTGTCTAAGAACCACCACATCTCCATCCTTCACACCGTAGGTCCCCAAGGCACGGGTCGGGTCTTTTAGGGGCTGCTCTACATAGGTAATCTAAACATGGAAGAAAGTATAGAAAGAATGGTGGTCACATAGAAGATCTACTGTATGATTAAAACATAAGAATGATCACATGTAACAGTTGTCATCCGCTGGGCTCGAAAAAGCAACTACCGGTACAAAGCGAATGTGAGTTAGGTACAGCAGCGCTTTGCAATGACCTAAAAGCACCTGGGCCCTTATCCAAAATAACTGTGCATGGTGTTCTGATTAAAAGTTTTCATACACCACAAACCCCAAAATTTGCATATGTACAAAATGTCCCCATCCTAAAGAGGATTTAAACCCATTTCTCTTAACTACTAGTCCAATGTCATTCCAACCACACCACAAAACAAGTTGATAACTGGGTAAGATTGGCCACACATAATCTTTTAAGGGGAACTGTCCATCTATCCATCCATCCATCTTCTTCCGCTTATCCGAGGTCGGGTCGCGGGGGCAGCAGCCTAAGCAGGGAAGCCCAGACTTCCCTCTCCCCAGCCACTTCGTCCAGCTCTTCCCGGGGGATCCCGAGGCGTTCCCAGGCCAGCCGGGAGACATAGTCTTCCCAACATGTCCTGGGTCTTCCCCGTGGCCTCCTACCGGTCAGACGTGCCCTAAACACCTCCCTAGGTAGGTGTTCGGGTGGCATCCTGACCAGATGCCAGAACCACCTCATCTGGCTCCTCTCAATGTGGAGGAGCAGCGGCTTTATTTTTGAGCTCCCCCCGGATGGCAGAGCTTCTCACCCTATCTCTAAGGGAGAGCCCCGCCACCCAGCGGAGGAAACTCATTTCGGCCGCTTGTACCTGTGATCTTGTCCTTTCGGTCATAACCCAAAGCTCATGACCATAGGTGAGGATGGGAACGTAAATCGACCGGTAAATTGAGAGCTTTGCCTTCCGGCTCACTTTTTAAAATGATTCTGCCTGTCATTCACAATCACTATTACAGACAAAAACATATCTTTTTTTTTACGATTCCAAAGACAAAATAACGCTTGCAAGATGCGGCTTATGGGAGTTTCCTATGTTGCCTTCAGAGCCTTCTAAAACACCTTCAAAACCCTCTATCCATCCATTTTCTACCGCTTGTCCTTATTGGGGCTGCGGGAGTGGCTGGAGCCAATTGCAGCTGCATTCAAGCGGAAGGCGGGGTACACCCTGGACAAGTTGCCACCTCATCGCAGGGCCAACACAAGTTGTTTTTTCAGACAACATTCACACTCACATTAACACACATGGGGCAATTTATTTTTGGCACAACCTATCCCCAGTGCATGTCTTTGGAGGTAGGAGGAAGCCGGAGCACATTTTATATACACGCTGTAAGTATATATATAAATAATGTAGTAACAGACCAGTCATAGCAAGATGTAATATGTACAATATCTACCGTATTTTGGTCATTTTAAGCATTATCTGAACTTCTTTCCTGGGCGCAATGTATTTCAGTGTAAGACTTAAAATATAAACATAAAATAAACATTACAAAAGTATTTAACATGATTTAAATAGAAGGTTTAGTGTTAATACATTCACACAAACTACATATGTGTACGCATATAGATAATGAACAACATCCACAGCAAACATTGTCTCAACACAATTAAACTTAAGGTGCAGCGTTATCGCTGTCTGCTGGTCAAGTTTGGCACTTCATGTATTAAACAAGCTTTGATTGTCAGATCTACTCAGACAAAAAACACGACCACGAATACAAAAGACATCACAAAGTCAGCAATTTCAATACAAAACAAAACAAAACTTATTTGTACACTCTGGCCTTTAAAAAGACCCCCTTTTTAGACCAGTTGATCTGCCATCTCTTTTTTTCTGCTCTGCCCCCCTCTCCTGCGTGGAGAGGTTATCAGATGACCACAAGCTGTTCAAAGTCGGGACGCGGGATAGACCACTCCTCTGTGCATCAGTTGGGGACGTCTCTGCGCTGATGACTTGTCTCCATTCAAGATGATCCCCTGCTGGCCCCACTATGGACTGGACTCTCACATTATTAACTATATACACTCGACATCCATTGCACCGATCGCCCAGGGGCGGGGGTCCCCACATCTGCGGTCCTCTCCAAGGTTTCTCATTGTGCCCATTGGTTTGAGTTTTTTCTTGCCCTGATGTGGGATCTGAGCCGAGGATGTTGTTGTGGCTTGTGCAGCCCTTTGAGACACTTGGGATTAATGGCTATAGAAATACATTTTGATTGATGATTGTTTGATAAAAAAACTTTATGTACAAAGATCTGGGATTAAGTTTTGTGATGAACCTTCCAAGTGTGGATTTCTACCGTTGTCCGTGCTTGTATGCAACACTGTATCCGTCGCTTAAAAGATCCGACAAGAAACAATGACTCAAGCACTTGCTTGGGGCAGAACATTCATACTTTGTTGTCCAGTTACTGTTAAAAGTTCTATTTTTCCTAAAAAAAAGTACCATTTTTGGTTTGAATGAGTAGTCTTCTTCTACTCACCCCACTGTTGCTTCATTGTGACACATATGCCTCACATTGCCCCCTGTGGGGTGGTGGGAGTACTGCATACATCAGAAACCCTAGTTTGAATGGTTTCATCAAGCTTATTTGGGTGATGTTCGGCAGGCCAAATGACAAGCTTTAGCGGGCCGGATGTGGTCCGCGGGCCGCCAGTTGAATAGGTCTGTTGTAATAATCGTTTATGTTTTTCATTCAGTACAAATCGATGTCCTATCGCAGTGTGTTGTGCATTACAGACTCAACAGCGATTCAGCTGCTGACGCAGAAGCTAGTTTACGGCTAATGCCGTAGCATGCCGTCACAAGGCAATGTGTTACTACAGTTCCTCTGTGTTTGCTCTTACAATAACAATGCTGCTACAGTTTGGTTATTATACAGGTTACGGAATGTAAATAAGGTATTATTGGCAGTTTTTGAATGTTTTTTAGAGTGACTCAGAGGCAGAATGGATTTCTACTATTACCAACATTGCGAGCCACCTATAACAAATTGATTATTACAAATTAGAAGGCAAAAACTCCCCAAAAACATGTGTTCTTGTCTCTCATGAGGATTGCGAACGATAGGCAAAATTTACAAAAAAGTGCAGTCCCCCTTTAACCCTATAATGGAAATAGAAAATATTCTCATTCCAAATCTAACTAAAAATATGTTTTGTCACCATAAAACACTTTTGTCCCCTTTAATATATTATTGTTATCTGGGCCAAAAGGAACTATTGCATAGTATTTCTTTTATAAATCACCTACTTTGAGAGGAAAACAGTGTACGCAACTTTTTGTCCTAGTTTTGAGGGTATGCAAGCTTTATAGAAGATGCCCTTGGGCTTTCAGATCATTTCTCAGCGTGGCTCTAAGGGCGTTGGAATGTGAGCTATACAAAACGTACTACCGCACAGCCACAGTAGCCGGCATCAGTTACACCAGTGCTTCTCAATTATTTTCTGTTAGAAAAAACATTTTGCGCCCCCTCCCATTTTCCACTTTGACTATAAATAGTATAATTTGTCTATACAATTGTTATAATTACACCCCTGCATAACATTGAAAGTTTATTAATATTAAAGTAAAATACACACAGGTCTTTCCTCTGGTTACAGTGAAGCCAAGTACTACATATGCTTTGTCATATTTTGGTACGGGGAAAAAAGCATGTTCGCCGAGGTCACACGGCCACCTGGGGGCCCATTCAATATTTGAGGACTGCGTTACACACACTATACTTCATTGTAATAGTTGGGCCAAATGTATAGTATATCACCTTAAATTCAAGCATATTGTTTAAAGGACTAGTGAAAAATCTGAGTTTACTGTAATAGAACATCTTGTACAAAAAATGCAATTTAGGTTATGGATAAAAAACCTAGGCACTATCATCACTGTGTCATTCTAAAAAAACACAGTATTTTAAACTGAGGCAGTCTTCACACATTTGCAGACTTAAAACTGACATGAATTGGGTCCAGATCCTCTGGCAGAGTTCATCAGCCAAAGAAACAGCCGTGAGCGTGTCACTCGAGGCTATGAGCAGGAGCACTTTCAGTAAGTCGGCCCGGTCAGTAAGGAGCGCAAATGTGTGGAACTCAGTACCTGAGGAGGTCACAACTTACGAGGCCTTCACAAAAATATTGAAAATGTGGCTTATCAAAGCCTACAGCTGCCAGCACTTAAAGATGAGCCTGTTTTGATGCTAAGAAATATGTTATGTTGTATTTTATTTTTTTATCATATCGCATATGTACTAAGTGCTTTTTTTCTTTTTCTTTTAATTTGTAATTTTACTGCCCTTTTTACATCATGGTGAACTACAGATGAAAACTAGCCTTCTTGCTAATCCTGGCTTTTTTAAGAAATTGCATTGTCCCCTTTGAAATAAACTAATCTTAACACCAGGGGCAAGATACAATTATTATTATTATTATTATTATTAGCACCAGGCTTTGAGAAACAGACTACACAGTTTTATTGTTCAATTTTTAAAACATGAAAATACCCCTTTTTGTATTCAAACACTAGAAAATCTATAATGAGGTTATTATTGAGTTTTTAGAATGTGTTACAATGGGACAGATTTATATATATATATTGTTTGTTTAGCTTATAGCTGTTGGTTTCAACAACAACACTGCTTCTTTCTGTCTGCGCTTACTTGCTCAGGTAAACACACAATTTTATCACAGATATTTTTCGGCTAAATTCATGTCCCCAACAAAGTCAACTGGACAACAACAATCGAGCCAAGTGTTCACTAGTTTATCCACTTTCCACGTTTTTGTGCCTCGTCTATCAAAATAAAAGCAAAAGTATGATTCATGCTAGCAAAAAAGGCTAACTAGCTAGGTTAGCTCCACAACATCTTACCTGGATTTCCCCAGCAGGGATTCCTGATTCGAGTTCACAAAGTGCTACAAAGTCTCTCAGCTCCAATTCCGGGGACACATCGAGGGCAAATGTGCTTTCTGGGCGATCCCTCGGCGCGCAGAAAACGGTGACCAGCATCGCTTATTTGGCTGAGAATGAGTGGATGTAAGAGAGTTATGTTCTTCCCTTTATTCACAGAGGCGAACCCCGACGACTCATTTGGACTTGGCCCACTATTCAGGCGTATTTAACTACACTAAACCATCAAATTAAATACTTTGACTTGAACCAAAGATAGTTTAGAACTTACTAGATTGATAGAAGGCGTGTGGTGTTACAGTAGACCAAAAAGTCAACATCAAAAATTGCTCCTATTGCTCAACAAATGCCGTACATCGCCCTATTGGTTTTACGACATGCCGTATGGACGGAAATTGGAGTCGTGATGGCACAAAAAGGCCGAGTTCTTTACGACGCCCCCTACTGGATTAAGATTAATGCAATGCAGTGTTTTTCAACCTTTTTTGAGCCAAGGCACATTTTTTTTCATTGAAAAAATGCAGAGGCACAACACCAGCGGAAAACATTAAAAAATGAAACTCCATAGCCGATATTGACAATAAAAAGTTGTTCTCGCAAGTGTAGGAAATGACTTTAAACCATAACCAACCATGCATCACTATAGCTCTTGTCTCAAAGTAGGTGTACTGTCATGACCTGTCACATCACGCCGTGACTTATTTGGAGTTTTTTGGTGTCTTCCTGTATGTAGTGTTTTAGTTCGTGTCTTGCGCTCCTATTTTGGCTTTTCCTGTTTTGTTGGTATTTTCCTGTAGCAGTTTCATGTCTTCCTTGAACGCTGTTCCCCGCACCTGCTTTGTTTTAGCAATCAAGGCTATTTAAGTTCTCGCTATCCTTCTTTGCGCGGACATTGTTGATTGTCATGTCATGTTAGGATGTACTTTGTGGACGCTGTCTGCTCCACACGCTGTAAGTCTTTGCTGTCGTCCAGCATTCTGTTTTTGTTTACTTTGCAACCAGTTCAGTTTTAGTTTCGTTTTGCATAGCCTTCCCTAAGCTTCAATGCCTTTTCTTAGTGGCACTCGCCTTTTGTTTTATTTTGTTTATTAGATACCTTTTTACCTGCACACATTTGTGATCACGACAAACCATGTTCCCGACATCTACAAAGTAATTAGCTACTTGCTGCCACCTACTGATATGGAAGAGTATTACAAGGTTACTCTGCCGAGCTCTAGACAGCACAGACACTCAACAACAACACATATTTTGCAGACTATAATTACTGGTTTGCAAAAAAATATTTTTAACCCAAATAGGTGAAATTAGATCATCTCCCACGGCACACCAGACTGTATCTCACGGCACACTAGTGTGTCGCGGCACAGTGGTTGAAAAACACTGATGTAATGTACATGAACGCCACGACATAAGACCATTCATATAGAATGGATTTTTTTTGCAAATTAGTTTTATTGTAGATGGCATAAACAAAAACAATGTTTGGCTTTCAGGTCAAATGTAATGTAATCAAGAACAAAAAATAATGACCCGACCAAATAATTTCTGTTCTTTAGGTGCTTTAAAACCAATATCCACCCGTCCATTTTCTACCGCTTGTCCCTCTCGGGGACAAAGCAACAACACCGGTGTAGGTGTAGTCAGTTGCCCCTAAATAATGGAATGCACTCCCTTAAGAGCTGTATTATGCTGATAGTATATATTTGTACCATGAATTGATTAACGTGGACCCCGACTTAAACAAGTTTATTTTCTTTTTTTTTCTTTTTTTTCTTTATTTCAGGCAATGACATAAAAAAGTACAAAGTTGACAACACATCATAGTATAAATTGATATAGTGCAAAAGGTAATGTATAGTATGTAATGCATGATTGTCCAGTTTTGCCTGAAAGGGAGTGGGAAGAAGATAATTTATTTAATCTCACCCCCAGTTCTCCATTCAGTGATTATTTACATGAGTTTCACTGTTACTTTGTTCAAGGATTATAATACAGATGTTGTATCATAGTGGTATTACCACTGGTAACAATAATTATTACACTGTAACAATCATTTGTATCAACAATGTAGGAATAATGAATATACCAACAATGGTAATAGACAACATAGCAATAATGGTAAGGAAACATTGAGCACATGTTAACACTTTCAGACAGAGTACAACAGTAGGTCAAATTAAAGACCCTCATCTCTATATCTGAACCAGACCCCATGTTTGTATAATAGTTTAAATCGATTAATAGTTTGGTATTGCTTGTGTTGTAAGTCCAGTTTGTTCCATAGTTTTACTCCGCATACAGACACACAAAAACGTTTACGAGTGGTTTGAGCTCTCGGCAATGAGAAATATCCAAAGTGACAAAGTTGAAAAAATTCGGGTGTTACCATTTAGTGGTCAATTGTACGGAATATGTACTGTACTGTGCAATCTACTAATAAAAGTCTCAATCAATCAAAAAAATGAGAGCTGCCTCTTTTTAATAGGCAGTTAAAACCACATTTGTTTAGATGTGCATTATACACATTATTCCATTATCAATTGTTTTAATTATTTTATATATAAATTATTTACATTATTTGTATTACCATATTTACAATTTTATTTGCATTGATGCATGCACAATGTGCCTGTGGAAGTAGAATTGTCTCACATCAACTTATATACATCAATATGATATTAATACATATGCATATATTAATAAATATACAAATACAAATACAAATGTGGTATACAAATAAATAAATAATTTGTATAAATAAACGCGTATTTATAAATACATTTTTGTAGAATTGTCTCAGTGTGTGGATGTGAGTGTGAATGTTGTCTGTCTATCTGTGTTGGCCCTGCGATGAGGTGGCGACTTGTCCAGGGTGTACCCCGCCTTCCGCCCGATTGTAGCTGAGATAGGCTCCAGCGCCCCCCGCGACCCCAAAGGGAATAAGCGGTTGAAAATGGATGGATGGATGGATGTCTCACATCAACTTATATATATCAATATGATATTAATACATATGCATATATTAATAAATATACAAATACAAATACAAATGTGATATACAAATGAATAAATAATTTGTATAAATAAACGCTTATTTGTAAATATGTTTTTGAGATTTGAAAATATATACAAATAAAATGTATGAATATAAAAATGTGACACACAAATAAATCAATAATTTGTATTAATAAATGTGTATTTGTAAATATATTTTTGAGATTTGAACATAAATATGCTTGATTTTGTATTTGTATTTGTATTGAATTTGCATATGTGGATCACTTTTTTGCTTTTGTGTCGATGAGACATTCCTCCCACAAACCAGATTCACAAATAAATGTGACCTACAGACTCCCCTGAACAACCAGCATATATATCACATTTGTATTTTTATTTGTATATTTATTAATATATGCATATGTATTAATATCATATTGATATATATAAGTTGATGTGAGACAATTCTACTTCCATAATAATTTGTTTGGCTTTCAGGCCAAATGTAATGGTATCAAGAACAAGAAATAATGACTAGACCAAATAATTTATGTTCTTTAGGTGCTTTAAAACCAATATCCATCCATCCATTTTCTACCGCTTGTCCCTCTTGGGGTCACGGGCGGAAGGCGGCGTACACCTTGGGCTGGTCGCCATCTCATCACAGGGCCAACATAGATAGACAGACAACGTTCACACTCACCAATATCCATCCATCCATCCATTTTCTACCGCTTGTTCCTTTCGGGGTCGTGGGGGGTGCTGGAGCCTATCTCAGCTGCATTCGGGTGGAAGGCGGGGTTCACCCTGGATCTAATCGCAGGGCCAACATAGATAGACAGACAACATTCACACTCACCAATATCTTTAACCAAAATAAATACAAACATTTGGTATACTGATTTTAGAGTTTATAAAGAAACAACACCGGTGTAGGTGTAGTCAGTTGCCCCTAAATAATGGAATGCTCTCCATTAAGAGCTGAGAGCTGCCCCTTTTTAATAGGCAGGTAAAACCAAATGTGTTTAGATGTGCATTATACATATTATTTCTTTATAAATTTTTGTATTATTTGACAGTTTTTTTCCATTTGCTTACACACAATTTTACTAACTGTGTATTTTTTCAAAAGGATTTACACACTTTTCCAAACACAACATTCAATTTTCTTAATTCCTAGATTGTTTGCAAAATGACACTGTTCGGTCAAAACATATGCCCATTCATCAAAATAAAGCAAGCATTTGTTAAAATGTAGTTTTATTGTGATCTCACATTTACACAGACTTCAAATGATAAGACACTATTGGAGTGGATTACCCACAACAGTGATAAATACAAAACACATTTGTAAAAACCCATATTTTACTATAAGAAATCACATGCTTGGGGCATTTTGCCCGACCTTTTTAGCATATGTAATGAATGATTACTGTACCTTAACAAAATATATTGGCAAATCCATAGCAATCGTCATTGTTTACTTTGAAGTGGACCTATACGTAAGGACCTAAAGAGAAAGTAAAAATATCCTGTAATCTTGGAAGAATTGCTTAACAATGATGCTGCAAACTGAAAATATTTATTTTACCAGTCAGGTAAAGTAACATATAGTAGTCAACAATGATATGCAGTACAAATTAAAATCTGAGACAAATAAAAAGGTTTGAAAAAAAATCTGTAGATACAAATGGAAAAAACTGCATAACTGTAGCACCCACTTGAAAGCTGTATTTTCAATTTATCGCCTGTGTGTCTTTACACCTGGTGGATGTGATTATCCAATGTGTTCAACTGTGTGGTCGTTGGCAAGCCAGCCCTTTGGATTGACCAGGAAGTAACTTCACAATCCTTATCTTTGTGTAAAGTGTAAAGATGTGTGTATCACAATCCTAGTGTGTGTGTAAAGTGTGAAAATGTGTGTATCACAGTCGTTATCTGTGTGCAATATGGGAAGGTGTGTAGCATTGTGTGTAATATTTCGCAAAAAACGTGAAGCAGAGTTTATGCCTAATATTAGGCAAATCTGCACAGTGGTTTTGTTTACTGTGTGTAGACTTTTGTTAACTGTGTAAAAATGTAAAATTTAGTGTGTAAACAATTGGAAAAAAACTGTATGTATAAATTATTTACATTATTTGTATTACCATATTTACTATTTTATTTGCAAAGTATACATCGTTGCATCATGCTATGTGCCTATTTTGATTGTATTGTTTGTATTTTAACCATGTGAAGAACTTGGTGAGCTCTCTCTGTGAGAAGCGTGGTATAAATAACATTTGCTTACTTAGTGTCTTGTCAAGAGTGTTGTAAGACCCAATGTATGTGGTTAAAGCTTGCATATCAATCAAAAATGTGTGCATGGTGGTTTCCATGAAGCCTTATGCGGTCATGTTCTAAGAAAACACACAAGACAAAGTACAAAGTACATTATTCAGAACTTTTTACATTTTTGTGAAGCTTAATTTTTATGATTTTTTTTTTAACCTTTATTTACCCAGGAAAGTCCCATTCAGATTAATAATCTCTTAATTGTTGTATTATTCTATATTTATTAGAATTATAATAATACATATATTTTTGCAACTAAATTAAAGTTAAAAGTTAAAGTACCAATGATAGTCACACACACACTAGTTGTGTTGAAATGAACCTCTGTATTCGACCCATCCCCTTGTTCACCCCCTGGGAGTTGAGGGGAGCAGTGAGCAGCAGTGGTGGCCAAGCCCGGGAATCATTTTTGGCGATTTAACCCCCAATTCCAACCCTTGATGCTGAGTGCCAAGCAGGGAGGTAATGCGTTCCATTTTTATAGTCTTTGATATGACTCGGCAAGGGTTTGAACTCACGACCCACCGATCTCAGGGCGGACTCTCTAACCACAAGGCCACTGAGCAGGTAAAACACACACAAAAATTAAAATACCATATCAACTAGTCCAATTATTCTCAAACTCTGGAACTTGTACTACTAGTTGTATTCAGGTTCCATCTAGTGGTACACCAAAGAATCACTTGATTGAAGTACAGTGTTTTATTTCCCTATAGTCAAAAACATTGTTACTGTTCAAACTGTGTGTAGTGGTACCAGTGGCCAAAAATATTGGATATACTTGTTTTTAATGAATACTTAGGCCTACCACACTACTGTATTTTAATGTTGGTCATTATGGTGGTACATGGAGAGACAATTTTTATCTGAGGTGGTGCCTGTTGAAAAAAATTGAGAACCACTGGACTAGTTACTTGGAAAATAATACAATGGGATTAGTGATCATAAAGAATGGTTTCTTCAATATTATGTTCATATTTGAGATATTTTGACAAAGTAGGAATGTTAGTTTCCCGCATCACAAATGAACAAAAGTGTATACAGGAAGTTATTCAGGGTAAAAAGCATGTGGTTGACATAAGTCATATAGGCGGTGATTCCCTCCAGTGGTGTTTCTTCACTCTTGTCTTTTATCACCCAAATACAAAACATGCTTCCTCTCAAAGTGCTCCTCTTGAGTCTGACTTTTCATCAACTCTTCGACAATTTGGATGCGGCATTCTCTTGTCCAAAAGGTAAAAATGTTGCTGTCTTTTTTTTGTGTGTGTGTGCATTCAACAAGGTGATTGTGTCTATCTTTTCATGAAATCTAAGGTCAGCGGATAAATGTGTGCAACAGAAACCAGAAATGTTGTCGAGCTTGTCCTGATGGATATTACCAGCCTGAAGAGAACCACTCCAAACAGTGCAAACCGTGCACAAGGTGTAACGAAGGTAAAAATGGAATAATTTTCTTTTTGGAGTTTTCAGCCTGAATTCAACATGTTTTCTTGGCAGTGTCGGGAAGTGAAGTGAAAGAGAAATGCACAAAACAGATAGACACACAATGCCGGTGCCGAGGAGGATTCAGTCCTGTGGAGCTTGATTCTGCTACCTGCGAATGTGCCCTTGGGTTTGGGTTAAAGCAGGGAGGTAAAGAGAACTGAACGCAACTTGTCCAAAAACTACACAACTTGTTCAAGTGACTGACTCCTTCATTTTTCTTGCCAGAATGCTCTAAATGTGAACATGGATTTTTTAGCCCACGTCCAAATTCCCCTTGTTCCAAATGGAAAGAGTATGTAGTATTTTTCTCTTGTACACATATTAGGGTTGTCTCCATACCACATTTTCAGTAGTCGATACCTATAAATATTCTATATACTTATTCAATACCATGATAAAAAAAAAAACTGAACCCGTTAAGGGGAACTGCACTTTTTGGGGGGAATTTTTCCTATCATTCACAATCTCTATATGTGAGACAAGCACACATGTTTCTCTTTTTCTTGCATTGTAACTCGTAAATAATCGCTAGCAAAAGTTAGCTAGTAATAGAAGTATTAGGGTTTGATCTAGTCCGCCTAAAAAGCACTCTAAAAACCTCCAAAAACCTCAGTTATCATTATATATACATGTTGTATGTAAATATGTAATGTAGTAACAGGCACATTTATAATAACATTGAATATTTACGTATTTTGCTCATTTTAAGTATACGGCTGCGTACTAATTTTACAGACTCATCATAACGTTTGCTATTTCCTTTAACATCAACAACAACAACAACAATACTAATTATGGCAGACCTCATGAGAGCCAACAACGACTACCTTGGGACAAATGATGATCCAGAACCTTATATATTTGAGCCTGAATATACAAAATATGATCTATAAGTTTTAAAAGCTCATTGATATGCAGTTCCAGCAAGTAGCACTATTGCAAAGTGCTAAACAGGAAATGCAAATTAAATTATAATAAAATAATTACTTACTGTACAATGTCTGCTCTCAGTGGGATACCGACTGATGGGATGTTTATATATTCCCGTTTAGATGAAGAATTGATCATAATCCCCACGCAAAAAAAAAATGGTGGTGCAAACGAGCGTCTTTTCGTGTTTTTCTCGCCTTCGCCGCATATTAGTTGAATATCAAAGTTCACCCACTTCTCGGTTTATGGCCACAACCTTCTACTATTCAATGACTCCCATTGTTAGCCACCGCGTACTTACCAAATATTACAAATTAGAATGTGAATGATAGGCAAAATTCTAAAAAAAAGTGTAGTTCCCCTTTAAACTAACTACTTCATTGAAAAGTGTTTATAACCATCCCGGTATTACCTAAATAATACCAAAAGTCAACAATTTTACATTGTAGAAAGAACAGCAGTGGCGTGGAGCCTGTAATATACAGTATAAAACAAACAATATTGGTATTAATATTCTTTCAATATGGTGGTATTGTGACATCATCATGTCATTTGTAATGAAATAGCCCAGTGATTCTCAAACTGTGGTACGTGTACCACTAGTGGTACACAGGCTTTATCTAGTTGTACAATGAAGAATCCTTTCATTAAAGTACAGTGTTTTATTTTCCTATATTCAAACACAGTGTTAGTGTTCAAACTGTGTGTAATGTTACAGTGGTCAAAAATAATACATTGACTTTTTTTTAATGAATACTTTAGCCAACTACACTACTGTATTCTGATGTTAGTCATTGTGGTGCCAAGTTTTTCCTGATGATGTACTGTGTGAAAAGAGTTTGAGAACCATTGAAATAGACTCATAAAATGGATAAACATATATTTAAAGACAAATATTTGTGTTTGTATTCATTATTAATATCAACCTTACAGCCTTTTCTCATTACATTATGTATTTTTACTCTATGTTTACATTTTTGTTTATTTCTCCAATGTGTCATAAAAAAGGGATGTGTTCAGCAACTGCCACACCTACAGTTATGCTGCCCTCACACATTTTAATTAGCATTGGTTTATGAGTGAGAGTCAACCGGAAGCATCAAATTTGTTTTAGACATCCACAAAAAAATAAATATATAGAAACACTGGATAATTTTTTCAAAACAGCAGAAGTTTTTCTTTAGCGTTTCCTCAGTGCTCACGAATTGATGCGGATCGCCGGGGAAAAAGTTTGCAATATTCTGTACCAACGTAACGGAAAAAACTGGTATCGATGTATTTTTGTGTGTTGGTATCGACTTGGTATTGAGGTATCAATACTTTTGACAACACCATCACATATCATAATTGCTCGTACATGTTGTATTATATAATTATTAGCCTCTTCCTTCCTTGCATCCAAGGTGTAAGTCCGGCGTGAACGTGAACGGCAGCAGCACCTCTGACATGCTCTGCAATGGCGAGCCAAAGACACCAAACACTACGACGTCTGTCGTCACAAATGTAGAACTCCACCGTCCACAAAGTCCTGACCATATTCATCATAATCATGATATCACCAAGGCTACCACAGATCATTATGTGTCCTCCAAGGGCAACATGCAGCCAACACAACCTCCAAACATCACCCGCCACCACGTTGGTAAGACACTTTTCTGATATTTATGCTACCGTACTTTATTCCTCATTATTGTCTTCCACAGGCATTTCCTTCCTCATCTTTGCAATTGTTGGACTGCTTGTTTTGACTGTGGTGACGTGTAAAATGCACGTTAATCCTTGCGTGAGAAGACAGCCAACGGTGCAACGTATGTAGTTGACTTTTCTTTTCATTTTTCTATATTAAAAAATGTACAGTGCGAGTTCCAACCTGCAAATTTGCGGCTTCACCTCCCAATGTTTTTAAAAGCATATTTTTTTTGACTACGGTAAATGAAACATTTTCAAGCATAAATTTAGTAAAAATATTAACACTACAGTCATATTGGCCACTCGATGAGACCACACCAATTACAGCATGCTGTTCGGTATTGTGGCCACTGATTGGTGCAGCCTATGTTGGATTAAAATAATGCAAATTGGAATATTTGGGTGTTAGAAGGCTGTCATAATGTTTAACTCGGGATGTCCTAATACACATGTTTCACTTCCAATACCGTACCAATATTGGAGTCATGAGTTAAAAGTCAAAGTACCAATGGTTGTCCCATCCCTCTCACCCCCTGGGAGGTGAGGGGAGCAGTGAGCAGCAGCGGTGGCCGCACCCGGGAATAATTTTTGGTGATTTAACACCCAATTCCAACCCTTGATGCTGAGTGCCAAGCAGGGAGGTAATGGGTCCCGTTTTTATAGTCTTTGGTATGACTCGGCCGGGGTTTGAACTCACGACCTACCAATCTAAGGCCGGAGCAGGTTGGTCAAGACTTTTATTATTTTGTAGTGTGGAATGTTTGAAATGGTTTGATCAAGTGAAATTAGTCAATAGCTATGTGCACATGGACACATTTAATAGGATTAAAAGCCTAACCAGAATAAAAAATACTTAATGTAAACATGCCATTCGGAATATTCTGACCAGATCACGCACGTTCGTATCAAAAATTGAATTCTGATCGAGACAGGTGGTTCGGATTGGAGCGAATGAAAACACATCTTCCGAAATTGGGGTTAGAATTATCTTTACTGCATATGTCTTTGATGTCAGCTATACTTTGGTGGTGGAGCTGGGACTAAATTTAATAGTGTCGGAATGAAGCGATTGTCTCGCTGCTTTCTCTCCCCATTTAACATGTACCGATGTAGCGTTATATGCTGTTGAGTTTGTTGTTTTAAAATTATACTCGCAAAAACAAAAGTATGGTCTGGTGTGTCATGTGTTGATGTAACAATAAAAGAAGGGATCCAGTTGTCGTCTTATCAAGCTGTTTTAGTCACGACATTACAGCTACTCTATAAGTGTTAACTGCTAGCCTCAAACGCATATACAGAATGTCGTAACATAAAGACGCGCCGCAACCCATGCATAATCACAACATAAAAAGCAGAGAACAGCTCCATTTAAAAAGAGAGGTAAGACAAAAGTAGTGAACAGAAGGAAAAAATTATAAATAAATACCGTGATAATGTCGGACAAGCAAAAATGCACAAATCCATGTTTCTTTAGCATATCTGATGACTTTTTATTGCCATATCGAGTTTCACATTTTAATGATTTCTGCTGGTGGTGTGCCTTTGGATTTTTTTCAATGAAAAAAATGTGCCTCTGCTCAAAGTTTGAAAAACACTAACATAGATAACCACACATTTTTGCATTTAGGATAAACATTTTTTTCGATTTTTGTGTTTTTTATCTGGAAAAATGTAAACCCATTAAAGAAAAACAGCACAAAATCTAATTTTATGGCAACATTTTAATGAAAATCAAACCCTTTTTTGTTTTAAAATTGCCATAGAGGTTAAAAATAAAACTGACCTAATTTTATTATTTGATTTGCGTTTCAGAATTGGAAATAGAATGAACGGAAGGTACATGGACCGACCTTGTAGGGACAAAGTAGTTTTGAAACTTTTAGTCGAAGATTTTATTTTTGTTCTTTGACCCTGGAAAAATAATGCTTTATTTTTCAATTAAATTTGTTGCATTTGGAAATGAAATTTGAATGAACCATTCTGTTTTTCAAATTCCATTAATTAAACGAAAGTACCAATGATCAAACCATACTGACCAAGAATGAGTGCCAATATGGCTTATTTGAAGTACTTTAGGCAGCACGGTGGGCAGGGGTTAGTGCATGTGCCTCACAATACGAAGGTCCTGAGTTCAATCCCGGGCTCGGGATCTTTGTGTGGAGTTTGCATGTACTCCCCGTGACTGCGTGGGTTCCCTCCGGGTACTCCGGCTTCCTCCCACCTTCAAAGACATGCACCTGGGGATAGGTTGATTGGCAACAGTAAGTTGTCTGTCTATTTGTGTTGGCCCTGTGATGAGGTGGCAACTTGTCCAGGGTGTACCCCGCCTTCCGCCCGAATGCAGCTGAGGTAGGCTCCCGCTCCCGCGACCCCAAAAGGGACAAGTGGTAGAAAATGGATGGATGGCTAGTACCACAGAATACAAGTGCCCCAGTTTTGTTTTTGCTAATTGTTTTTATTTTCAGTCCCAAACAAAAATTCAGGTTATGGGCCTTTTACCACTAGTTGGCGTAGTAAATGTCACAGTAAACCCCGTACGATCAAACAAAACATCCTGTGCATTTGCTCGCTAGCATTAGCTTATAGCCAGCAATGGCTATAACTGTTTTTCCAAGCAATGAAGAAAGTGTGTGAAGGACAGTGCTAAGAAGTGGATGCTATTCATTGAATTAAAGAAATAAATCATCAAAAACATGACCGTGTGTAGCTTGGTGAAGCAGTTGGAATGTACAGCACTGCTTGCCTGCAACCTACTGAAGCAGTATGCGTCTAATGCAGCCAAGCATGCTTAAAATAATATATAAACATTTTATTCATGAAATATGGAGAAGCTGCTGATGGTAATTGAAAGATAAAAGTTGGTTATTTAGCAGTTAACAATGCTAGTTTGAATCTGATACAATGAAGATATATTAAAACTGTCCATCCATCCATCCATTTTCTACCGCTTGTCCCTTTTCGGTGTCGCAAGGGGTGCTGGGGCCTATCTCAGCTGCACATGGGCCAACACAGATAGACATACAACATTCACACTCACATTCACACACTAGGGCCAATTTAGTGTTGCCAATCAACCTATCCCCAGGTGCATATTTTTGGAGGTGGGAGGAAGCCGGAGTACCCGCAGGGAACCCACGCAGTCACAGGGAGAACAAGCAAACTCCACACAGAAAGATCCAGAGCCCGGGATTGAACTCCGGACTACTCAGGCTCTTCGTATTGTGAGGCACATGCACTAACCCCTGTTTCACTGTGCCATTAGCAAAAAAACAACAACAATGTTTTATACTGTATTGCAATCAACCACTTTTTTCACCAATATTGAAAACCATGTTTTAAAGTTTTGCTTTTTTAAATCAAAGAATGTACAGGTCTAGAGGGGGGAAAACTTCATATATTCAGGGTCGTATATTTTGTAAAGTTAAATGCAGAGACAAAATCTTTCTTTTTTTGTAAAGCAGTATTGTAATTATGGGAAAAATTCTCAAATTCGTTTTTTGTTTTCAAGTATTGTAATATTTTGTTTAAAGACTTAAACTATGTATTTAAAAAAAAAAGCCTACAAATACTTATGTAAAAACACAAATGTTTAGTTTTTTTTTTTGTTGGCTAATTCAAATGTATAAAAAAAAATACATGTAAGAGTACTATAGAATAAACTACATATTGATTTATTTTTTACATAAACCACAGCCATGTAATTTTCCTGAGGGGTTAAAGGTGATTATTGTGGTACTTAATTGAGTTATGGCATCTAACGTAGAATGAATGTACTTTTTAGGTCCCCTCTATCAGGACTACTGTCTGCAGGACGTCAAAGAGGACCTCCAGAGACTAAACAACAAACGGTCACTGACTGAGTTGATCGCCCCTCAGTACCTGCAGGGTTTTCAGTCCCGTCTGAACCTTCAGCCGAGTTCACCTGAGCGGACTCCTCCGCCTCCCGATGGTCACGTGATCCGAGTGTCGGCATGCATGCTGTGGCGGGACTTGGAGGAAGTGAAGGCTGCGGGTCTGCTGGGCCTCCTGACTCCTGGACAGGTCCAGCTTCAAGAGGTGTGATGCTCTCATTGCCACTAGGGGCGTAATTACATGCTAGTAATCTCCGCCTCCGAGCAATGAAATGTTTTTCTTTGTCTCAACATATTTAAAAAGTCTCTCTTAATGTATTTTTTGCTTTAGTGTATGTTTGAGTTGATTGTCTCTGAGGCGTCTTACCTGAGGAGTCTGGGCGTGGCCGTGGATCACTTCTGCGCATCCAAGGCCCTCCAACACACCTTGTCCCGGCTGGAGCATCACACTTTGTTCTCCAACATTCGTCACGTGAAGGCGGCCAGTGAGAAGTAGGAATGCCACACTGTTCCTGTGTACATAGCTACTTTATCGTCTTCTGTCCTGCAGATTTCTCATGGACCTGGAGATTCGCCTGGGGGAAAGTGTCTTCATGTCCCAGCTAGGGGACATCGTGCTGGATCACAGCCCCTCCTTCCGTACTCGCTATGTGCCTTACGTGACCAACATGATGTACCAGGAAGCTCTGGTCAAGCGTCTGCTGTGAGTCACCACGCTCGTCACCGCTAAAGCGGCGTCCATGTTTCTACTTCCTGCTCGTCCTCTCCAGGCAGCACAACCCGGACTTTGTGGCGTCGCTCAAGAAGCTGGAAGACGATCCGGTTTGCCAAAGACAAAATCTGAAGTCTTTCCTCGTCATTCCTTTCCAAAGAATCACTCGCATAAAACTCATCCTGCAGGTAATTATGGAGTGAAGTTACTGGCAAAACTCGAAACACAATGGTTTTACTCACGCCTAACGATTTGCAAGTTGAAATAAAATTAAAAATCTGCAATTGAACAGGTGGTGCTGCTGAGTCAAGTTTTGGCAGTTTTATTTGCGCATGGTGTTCGCCAAAAATAAGAAGCAGGACAGAAGAGGTGAAACAAGCTCAGAAGTTAGAATAAATTAGTGTTTTATGTGTGACTCTTGTCACTCGGTTGAATTGCAAAATAGCACACAATAAATTATCTCCGGGTTGGGTTTTATTTATTGCACTGCATTTCTTCCGTGACACTTAGACAAACTGTAATAATCCACAAGGGAAATTGTTCCACACAGTAGCTCAGTTACAAAGGATGGAAAGGGTAATGCAGGTATAAAGTAGACTAAAAGTGTACTGTAGTAGCAATATAACATGTACGGTAATATTATATACACCAGGGGTCCCCAAACTTTTTGACTCCGGGGCCGCATTGGGGTAAAACTGTTTGTTTGTTTGTTTGTTTGTTTGTTTGTTTGTTTGTGTGTGTGTGTGTGTGTGTGTGTGTGTGTGTGTGTGTGTGTGTGTGTGTGTGTGTGTGTACTTAAAGAGCGCAGTTGCTGCATGTCACGTTATCGATGGTAAAATGCATTTTTAGACAATATGATTTGCCTGAGTGGCTAGGAGACGGTAGAAAATGGACTAGTAAGGACAAATTAAAAAAAGATATATATACCGTATTTTTCGGACTATAAGTCGCAGTTTTTTTTCATAGTTTGGCCGGGTTCCAGTGCGACTCATGTTTTTTTTCCTTCTTTATTATGCATTTTCGGCAGGTGCGACTTATACTCCGGTGCGGTTTATACTACGAAAAATACGGTATATATATTTTTTTTTTACTTGGGACTTCCTGCGGGCCGGATTTTGGACGCTGGGGGGGCCGTAGTTTGGGGACCCCTGATATACACAGTATATAATATATACTGATATATATTCAAATATAATATAACAAATCACAATTACCAAGTACAATATTCAAGTATATGTAACAGCTGCAGCAAAAAAAAGGGCAGCATAAAGTAGAGTAGATCCAGCAAAAAATATACATTATAAACAAAGACATAGAGGCAACCAGGTAATAGACAGATATCATCAATTGCTGTATGGCGAGTGATTATACAGCTGGATGGAGTTCTTGAATCGAACACTGGGAACGAAGCCGAAGGAGCCTGTTGGAGTATGAGCTCCGACATGTGAACAGCTTTTGAGGGAACACTGCATGTACGTCTTTAATTTATTTATTTTATCTTTACATTTTCCCTTCAGAGTATTCTCAAACTGACGAAAGAAAAGTCTGAGAGTTTGTTCTATCTTGAGAAAGCAAAGGAGGCCATCCATGAGGTAATGTTTGAATATTCAATACAAATAAAATCAAGGTTGCATCATCATGGTTTGCTGTGACAGATAGTGAAGGAGTGTGATGAGGGCATCCAAAAAATGAAGTTCATCGAGCAGCTGGTCGCCTTGGAGACGCTGCTGGATTTTGGCCAACTGAAGGTGGCTCTTGTGAACTTTTAAATATTCTTATTTTGCTGGTTTGTCCTCAACAGCTTATTTCTTTCAGGCGGTTCCTCTGGTGGTAAGTGGCCGTTTTTTGGTGCACGAGGGTCCTCTGAACCAGCTGACTGTGGAGAGCAGCTGCCAGACGAGAACATCGCTCACTAGCATCCACCTTCATCTCTTCAATGATCTTTTGATCATCTCCTCCAAAAGGTACCACATGATAATGCTGAGGAATATTAATGGACATTTTTTAAATATTTTTTTCTTGGCAGGGAGCAGCACTTCCTGGTGGAGGATCACGCAGAGTTCCCCTCACACGTGCACATGGTGCTGCTGAACACGGAAGCTGTGGGTTTGCCACAAAACTCCTTCGTGCTGCGTCTTTCACAGGGACAAAGTGGACGTCCGACGGCCATGATACTGGTGGCACACAGCAGGTATGATTAAAAATGGGGGGTTGATTAACTGCCATTACTGGTCCAAACAGCATCTGCTTTGGGTCATAGGTCAGACATGGAGCAGTGGATGAAGGTGCTGCTGCATTCGATGCAATGAACATTTAAAATATTGTAGATTATATTATCACCTTTCACTCTGCACACCTTGTCACTGATTCTCACATGTTCAAGACACTTATCACATCTTTTTACCATTTTAATAAAGCACTTTCATGTTTGGCTTTTTTTTTTCTTGTTTCCCAACTATTAAATATTTACACCTCGGCCCATGGCACGGTTAAAAATACCTATTTACCATTGTGGATTATATTTATAAAGGACTTTACATAGTTTAAACCCATTATCTACACCTTTTTTTTAAGCAACATTTAAACCAGTGTGGGTGGCACTGGAAGCAGGTGGGTGTAGTGGGGCGGTATAGCTCGGTTGGTAAAGTGGCAACTTGAGGGTTCCAGGTTTGATTCCCGCTTCCACCATCCTAGTCACTGCCGTTGTCCTTGGGCAAGACACTTTACCCACCTGCTCCCAGTGTCACCCACACTGGTTTAAATGTGGCTTAGATATTGGGTTTCACTATGTAAAGCACTTTGAGTCACTAGAGAAGCGCTATATAATTTAAAAAAAAATAGTGTCTTGATGGCAGAAGTGGGATTTGAACCTGGAATGCTCAAGTTGCTGACCATGCCAATGATAACCAAAGCACTTTACATTATAGATCACATTCACATACTGATGGCAAAAGCTGTCATGGAAGGCAAGGCGCTAACCACAACCCATCAATAGCGAAAGTGAAGTGTCTTTCCCAAGGACCCAACAGCTGTGGCTAAGATGGTGGAAGCTGGAATTGAACTTTGAACCTTGAAGTTGTTGGCATTGCTGCTCTACCATCTGCGCCACAGCACCCCGTGATATAGGGTTATTGTAGGGGTATAAATGTTTACATATTTCATAAAGATAACATTTATTTCATGTATGTCCTACAGTTATAAAAAGGTGTCCTAAAAGTTAAGATAAATCAATTTGTTATGGTTTAAAAGGTTTGTTTGAATCAAATTATTAATGTGTAAGATATACCTAAGATACAAAATAATTCCAGCGAGTAGCAGCAAACACAGCATGAACATTTTACTGTTCACTCAACACAGATGTCATAAGTACATCAAAGCTCACTTTTTACAGTGCATCCGGAAAGTATTCAGTGTTTCACTTTTCCTACGTTTTATGTTACAACCTTATTCCAAAATGGATTAAATTAGTGACTTTAAAATTCTACACACAATATCCCATAATTAAAAAATAAAAATAAAAAACCTGCACTAGTATTCACAGCCTTTGCACAATACTTTGTTGATGCACCTTTTGGCACTTGCAGTCAAGTATTTTTGAATATGTTTCCACAAGTTTTGCACACCTATCTATTACACAGTTTTGCCAATTCCCCTTTGCAGACCCTCAGGTTAAATTAGAGGTATTGGTTATCATCAGGGATGTCTTTATACATTTCTGGATTCATCTTTCCCTCCATCCTGACTAGTTTCCCAGTTCCTGCCACTGAAAACCATCCCCACAGCATGATGCTGCCACCACCATGCTTCACTGTATGAATGGTATTGGCCTGGTGATAAGCGGTGCCTGGTTTCCTCCAAACATGACGACTGACATTAACGCCAAAGACTTCAATCTTTGTCTCATCGGACCAGAGAATTTTGTTTCTCATGATCTGAGAGTCTTTCTGGTGCATGTTGGCAAACGTTTACTAAGAACTGGCTTCCATCTGGCCATTATACCATACAGGCCTGCAGAGATGGTTGTTCTTCTTTCCACAGAGGAATGCTGTAGCTAGCAGATTGACCATAAGGTTCTTGGTCACCTCCCTGACTAGACTAAGATAAATGCAGCAATGTACAAGGACATCCTGGATGAAAACCAACACTTCCTATCCAATCTGAGGGAGATTGAGAGGTGCTGCAAAACTGCCCAAAGATAGGTGTGCTAAGCTTGTGGCATCGTATGCAAAACGACTTGAGGTTGTAATTGCTACCAAAGGTGCATCAACGAAGTATTGAGGACAAGATAAATATATATGTACATTTGATTTTATTTCTTTTTTTTTTTTTTTTTTTTTTGCTTTAGTATATTTGCAAAAAAAAGGTTTTTAAAAACTTCTCACATTGTCATTATGGGGTAATGTGTGTAGAATTTTGACGACATCTGATCTGTTGTGTAGGACTAGATGTTACAATCCCCTAATGCATACTTGAGACACCTATGCGACTTTGTGGGATAGTCAAGTGAGTGAAGGCATTCTCTGGGTTATCAAGGGGGCGCCCCCCTTCCTCAGTGTTTCGCTGATAGGCCCACGACACCTCCAGAGGGTTCAGCAGTGAGTCCCAGGATCACTCCCTAGATGCCATCACTCACTTGAAAGCCCAGGTGGAGTCCCTTCGCTTGACCCACAGCCACTGACTCCCCTTTTCAGCAGCTTTTGAGAGGTCTTTCACTGCCTGCCGGTGGGCCTTCCCTCGCACTCCCATTTCCCTGAGGAGCCTGGATGTTGAGGTGGCCACGAACCCTCTGCAGCC